>NC_068939.1:78694693-78863421 GCF_016801865.2 Culex pipiens pallens | reverse complement strand
AACGTGATCCACCCTAATGTCCCTTTGGAACAAAACTTCAGAAAGTGCACACAATTTGCGGTTTTCCCTCCTTCAAACTCGTCGTCATCTACTTAGGAACACCATTTTTGGGCAAAACGCCCCCGCAGTCTCATTTGTCCCTGTGCAGTTTTTGGTGTGAAATGAGGTTAGACTGGGAGAGAGGAGAGCTAGCGGTTCAAAGCTTAATGAACAGTGGACAATAAATCAAAAATTGTTGCAGCGCTGCTTGCAGTCACAGCGCGCGGTAGCTAATTAAGTGTGGAATGTTCGAAACGCTTGATGAAATGTCACGTTTTGTGGTGCGCGGGAGTTTTTTGGTTTGGGATTGACTATCGCATATTTTTTTTCTGCCTAGCATTGCGAATTCTTGCGCAAAAGTGCGAGATTAAAGCTGGCTTTTTTTTGGTGCGAGATTGACAAGTGAATTTGATGGCGTGACTTGATTGAGCAGGTTATTTTTGGGTCGAGTGATGTTTTGAAAAGTTGAAATTTGGCCTATGAGAAATTTTTTAGCATGAAGATTGATTATTTGTACATTATTGCAGCATTTTGAACTAGTAAAACAAAGTGAGTTGGGTTGAATTTTTACAATCCAAATTATTTTTTTAATCAGTCAAGGATGCCTATTTGAAGTTGGGAGACTGGATTTATGGTGATTTGTCAACAAATAACATTATTTTTGTTAATTTTTCGAAAGGTGTACAAACTTTTTTTGGACCTTTTTTGATTTCTGTAATAGTATTTGCTATATAACTTTTTATAGAAATCATCTTTTCATGAGCTTTTTATAGCAAAATGTTTGGCATGAGTTTCTGAACAGAACAATGTACTAGGTTTCTGTCAAACTTTTAATTGTTTACATGTTTCATCACAAATTGTGCGTAGTGCCCAAGAGGTGTTAATACTTTTTTTACATACTGTATGTAGAGCAATTTTTGGAGTTTTAATTGTAAATATTATTCATCATTTTCATAAATTGGTCAATAATAAAATGTGAGTAATTTAATACTGACATTTTATGTAAAATATTTGAACATGCTTAATACTTATAAAAAATAATTTTCATGTTTTGATAACTGAACATTTAAATTATACACGTCAGTTTTCAAATTGGAGTATATTGTTATAAAATGCATGTTTAGAATAGTGCCTTACACATGCTGATTCCTTTTGGTAACGATTTTCCCATTCCTTGTAAAGTTATGAAAACCGTAATTAATCAATGATTGCCAACTAGGACGTCAATGACTGTGCCACAAAATTATATAAATTTTGAAACACATTTGATTTAGATCAAAAATTCTTTCAGTGGCTTCGAGAAGGCAACAACCGGCACATGCTGATTCCTTTTGATGCTGAAATTTTAAATTGAATTTAATACAGAATATTTTAAAGTGACGATCATTTTTTTCGAAAATGATCAACGGCTTCACCTTAAAACAATTTTGTTTAGAAAATGTGTAAAAAGAGTCTTTACACCCAAAACTGGCAGCGCTAGTCCGAGAGAATGATTGTTTCGAGTCGAGAGAATAGTGGTACCATTCACGGACGCAGAGAACACAGCTCGAGATGGGCGATAGAACTATTCTCTCGAGGTTCATTTGCAAAAAAAGTTCATCCGTCAAACAAAAAACCAAAAGTGTCGACAACGGGAATCGAACCAGAGACCTTTGACAAACCAATCCAATGACTTAGCTGCCTCGGCCACCACAGCTTGGTGACCATGGAGAAGTCAGAAGTCGATGTATGACACTTGTTGGAGATTTATTGATTCAACTAACGAATGAACTCATTTGTTATGATGGTGTGAGTTGGTACCATTATTCTATCGATTTTGGCACTGAGCCCTCAATAAATTTTGAGAGAACGATTATCTCGATTCTGAATTTTGGGTGTAGAAAAGCAATCGAGTACTGTAACATGGGTATACGTTAAGCTCACGATTGAAAATTTCAACAGCAATAACTTACTGAGATATGACAATTTGAAGATTACAAATTCAAAAAACAGGTGCCACTTTATTCAACCACTGCGTTGACCAAATTGGCTCATATTAGGGGAAGACACATGCATGACAAAAAAAAACTTTTAGAAAATAATTATTTGTAATTGTGAATTTAAACATTATTAGAATGATTTTTTTTTATCGAAATGGTACTCTTTTTTTCGAAGGTAACTTGAATTATAATTTACTGACTGCAGGTAAGGGAATTGGAGTTAATCTAGTTTTACGCAAATGAGAGCAATTTTAAGTTTTTTTTTACAGTGGACTCTCTCGTTGTCGAAACTGAAGAGACCGTCGAGAGCGAGAGTTATCAAATTATAGAATGAAAAATCAAAGCGATCTATTCGAAGGGACTCAATAAATTATTGACAATAGGAGCAATATTGATATCGAGAAGGTCGACAGCCAGAGAGTCCACTGTATTATGTTTTTCTACCTCATTTAAATGCTCGTTTTATACCACTTCATTTCTTCGTAGATCGCGTATATTTGGCATGAGTTCATCTCATGTTATAATTTAAACGCTGAAAGTTACGTCCAAATCAAAACACCTCGATACGACCTCCAGAACAAACGGAGCAAAATCTACAAAAACTGCCTCTTCAATTTACATTTGACTGTAAATATTTCAGGCTGTTTCCATAACTTAACGAGTAAACTGATATTTTTGGAGATTATCACTATTGTATACTCTATAAAATGCAAATTAACAAATTAACAGTCATTTTTCGCTGATTATTCGGCAGTTGCCGAGACTCGCCATTTATTTCTGCCGAGCGATAAGTTGTTCTGGTTTCGGCAGATTTCTGCCGAAGTTCGGCAAAAAAAATCTGAGTGTAACATTTTATGGGTTACTGACAGACCTTTCTAACGAGTTCAAAATATCGATGATAATAATATTCTGTTGATACTGGATCATAGTTGGACTAAGTTTGTTCCATATCAAAATTAAGGGTTTCTACTACGTGGGGGAAATTAGAACAGCAAGCACTTTTAGTAATATTTTCAGAAAATGTATCCAGATTTTTAAGCGAATACGATGGCATGGCATGACAACCACACACACTTTTTTTTTGTTATGTTGGTACCACTGCGCGATTTTGACATTTTGGGCGTGAAGCATTCTAAACGCCATTTTCACTTGAAAATCTGGAACTCTCACGTCAAATATGTATGTAGAGTATATAGAGCAAGGTTCTTGGCGACTTCCTTGATACCTTTCTTTAAGGAAGTCGCCAAGAACCTCGCAGTGAAATCTGCGTTGTCCACAGTTATTTTGTTTGATGTTGAATTATTTTTAGATTTAATTTTTAAATATAGATTCCCGGTCCTAACTTGGTCTCAGCACCTAAATGGACCTAATAAAAATAAGTTTGTGAGGAATAAAATAGACTCCAATAAAAATATTGAAAGGACTATATTTTCTGTTATTTGTTGTAGTCATCAGCATTTTGCTCAAACAAATTCTAAACCGATCTTATTCGCAACAATTACAGGTTAACATTTTTTATCAAAGCACTCTCTAATGAGAATCTCTTGAGACCTTCTCAGAAAATGCCAATGCGTCGTCTAAAGTACTTTCATGGTGTTGTGCAGAGCCAAAAGTGCAAGATAATAAACTTATTGCTTGAAGGGGTACAGATACTTCACAATCTGTTTCAAGCCCATTGCATCTCCATCCAGCTGAAGATTCTCGTTCAGAACTAGCAGCAAGTTGTTGACACCAGTTTGAAGTATAGTGCTTCTCCATCACGTCATGAGGGTTGTTGAATCGAACTGCACTTTTGCTACTTTGTGCTAAATCGTTTCAACTGTTTCTGATTAGGGCTCTTCGATCGATTGCGTGACAATCGTGTTCATATCTTCACACTCACCAAATGAGCTTAAAGCGAGCTTACACAATCTAAAAGTGGAGGGCTCGAACCGTCACGATTGCCGCCAAAATCTCGCGCGCTGCTTTGACCGCCCCTTTCTCGCTGGGATCCTTATCGTGTGGATCGCGCGTGCCATCCGCTAAATTAATTACAATCAAATTTTAAAACCTGGCGGCGGTTCTGACGTTGGTTCGCACAAACCCCGAGCCCACTCCTTCAAACGAGGGCATGCCCTTGCCAAAAGCAGCTGGCCAGATGAGGTGATAACCATCTCCCTCAAATGCCTCGGTCCACTCTCTTAGTTGCTTGCACCACCCCGTGTTTTAGACGAGGGGGGTTCAAAAAACAAAACGATCACTCAAATATCGTCAGCCCAGGTACCTCTGCCTTGAATGTTATGCTGTGCGGTGCATTTCTTTGGGAGCTGTAAAGTTTTGCGCCAAAAATAAATGTTGTTTTTGCCGAAAACTTAGATATTCTGCAAACACTTTCAAATCATCAAAGCCATGAGAAGCCAAATAAATTTATTTTAATTTTCTCTGTTTGGTCTCAAATATTTTTGTTTCATAAATTTAATGTTCTGTACATATGTAATTTATTTGATTTTTTGCATCTAATTGAAATTCTTAACATTCAATATAGGTATTGATCCCGAAATGCTTACTTATAATCAATCTCATTTATGCAGTTCTTTTAATAATTTATTCAATAACAAAGAATTCATTGAATCAATTGGACTAAAAATTAAGATTCTCAAACCTAGTTGATGTAATAAAAAAGTTGAATTGAATTTTTTGTAAACATTAAAATCTGGAAACCTTATGGCACACACCTTTCTCATACTTCAAAAAATATTCAGGCTTGATGAAAACTACCTTCTTATTTTAAACACATGCTGAAACCAGATAAAGTAGCATAAAAATGTTTAAATTCACAAAGAACAGCAGCTTTCAAATGTTTTTTTTGGGTGTTTTTGAATATTCTGACTCGAGGCGGTTAAAAAAAATACCCAAAATGAAAAAAAATCTTTATTAGACCTTTTAAAAAATTACAATGATAAACTCTTAAAATGACTCTAAAAAAAAGTTTTTCTTTCATATTAAAAGGAGTTGGATAAAACCGGAAACGGAAAACATTTCCTGGGGAATTCAGTCAATAATAAAGGATGAGGAAAATAATGTCCACCATGCCAGAGAATCACTTTATGCTGCAGAGTTGCATACCACCGGGTACCTTCTTGCACTTTGGCAGAGTTTTCTTCGCGATTTTTTCGCGACTTTGCCTCGGGAGGGCACCGTCCACCGGTCCGACCACCATCAGCGTCCGTCAATCTTTCTCCCAGGCGAAATGCATAATGGCAATGTTGGCCGTACGACCGTTGTTGGGAGTTTTATGTCTAGTTACTCTTCAGAAGCGCACCTCACAGGGTCTCCGCGGTTGCTCGAATCGAAAATGATCATTAATTGAAGCCCACACTTCACACCGCCCCGGTGGACCGTGGTGGTTGGAAATTACTTCTTGATCGGTGGCCGGTCGGTGAAGGGGAGATCGGTGGCCGAACTATCTCATGGGAAAACCGTTCATCAATTGTACGGTTTGGTGTGACCCAGAAGATGCACATCGGCTTAGTCAAGAGTGGTGGCGACGGGAGTTTAGTTTTAGTTTTATGGCTGAGGTTAAAGTTCTCGCTTGATAATTTGAGCTTTGTTGCTTCTTGGTCTAATTCCAGATGTTGAAACTGCTGATAGCGGCCTGCCTGGTGACGCACGGGTTAGGCCGACCCGACGTTTCACACATTTTGAGGCAGAAGCAAACTCGGCAGCAGAGGAACGACAGATCGTTTCATCCACTGGACTACCTGGCAAAGTTGGGGAACAGCACGGAGATTGAGGCACGAAAGGCATCGGACAAGGAGTTTGATGTGTTCAATTACCTTACCGCGTTCAACGGAACTGAGATCAATGCCCTTGATGCCAGATCACCCACGACGCAACGGAAGAAGGACCCAGCGGTAGGAAACCGGGTTGGTAACGGTAATAGAACCTTTAGGAACTCGAAACCATCTCCGTTCAAAAGAAACACAGCAGAACAAGGTTACACTTATGAAAAGCCAGCAGTCCCACTGCCCATTAAACCAGTGGATCCATTCGATTTTCCGTTTAATCCGGATGCCAACTTGATCAAACCAGTATCGACGCAAGCTCCGGAATACCTACCTCCTTTCGAGCAAGGACCTGAATCAGTAACTCCTAGCTCTCAACGCCCATCCAGTACTGAAGCCCCTTACAAATATCCAACTCCTCAAACACAACAAACTGGAATCCCAGTATCAGTCGTCCAAGATTCCCAAACTACCTCAACCCAACGGCCAACTCAACGTCCACAAGAATCAACGCAACGTCCTTCTCAGCAACCGGAAGGTCCTTACGGCTCGAGCGAACCATCTCCAACTTCATTCGGAACAACCCAACGACCTGCTTCGATCTCTGAAGGTCCATACGGTGGATCAACCCTTCGACCATCACAACAACCTGACGGATCAACGCCACAACCAGCCAACGAGCGTGAAGACATCTACGGATCGACGCCAGACAGCTATGCTCCACAAGGTTCTTCAACAATTGCACCATCTACTCAGGACTCTTACCAACCACAAGGATCAACTCAAAGACCTAGCGATAGCGACAATCAAGAAAAACCACAAGACAGCTACGCCCCTCAAGGATCTACGACCACGGCATCGCCATCTTCTCAGGACTCTTACCAACCACAGGGATCAACTCAGGGACCTATTGACAGTGGCACTGAAGGACGACCTCAAGACAGTTACGGACCACAGAGCTCAACTGCTTCGCCAGTACCATCATCAACCCTAGAAGACTTCAGACCAACCGGAACTACCGACTTTAATGGCTACCCACAAGTGTCCAGCTTGAGCCCAATCAGTCAAGCACAGGACGTTCAGCCAACGACTGAGGACGGAACCAATGGGTACTCTCAAGGACCTTCTAGTACTTCTCAGGGCCCTTCGTCTGCTTCCAGCACTTACAGACCTTCCCCAAGTTCGACAAATCGTCCTGAGGGTCAGTTAACAACAAAGCCGAACATTGACCAGGAAGATCAGAATGCACCGATTCTACCTCCAAATTTGAACGAAGTGATCGGAGAACCCGTTGACATCAATGAGCTTGCAACCACAACTCCAAGCACCACGACGACTCGGAAACCCGACGGATCTTTCCTTCCACCAAAGCCACTGCCAGAACTAGTCGTTCCCCGTGAACCGAGCACTTCATCGCGCCCTGAACAATATCCAACTACAGCATCATCAACTGCAGCATCCTCTCCCGTCCCAACCAGTGGATTCGTAGCCTCAACCTCCGCTCCGGAATATCTGCCACCTGATGAGTCGCAGGATTCTACTACTCCTTTGCAACAACAACCCGACGCACCTTACGGCTCATCGACTCAACAACCCCAAGGACCATCTTCGCAGCAACCCCAGGGCGCCTACGGCTCAACCCAAAAACCGTCTCCAATTTCCCAGCAACCTGATGGCCCATACGGATCCAGCGAACCACCAGCGAGCTCGGTCGGAACTGAAGGACCTTATGGTGGATCAACCCTGCGACCATCTCAACAACCCGAAGACTCGTACGGCTCAACCCAAGGACCTTTCCAATCCACTTCACAGCCGGAGAGTGAACGAGAAGATTCGTACGGATCGACTCAAGGTCCATACACATCGCGACCAGAAACGCAGCGTCCATCTCAGGGTTCTGAGGACTCATACGGATCGACTCAGCGACCATACGGTGATCAAACCGTCTCAACGCAATCACCGTTCTCGACCGATGAATCTAGCACACCATACGGAGTCGATGGAACCAGCACCGTTGCGGGTCAGGAAACAACAACCTTCGGTGGGTATACAAACGGAGTTCAAGAAACGACTACTGCATCTTCGTTCAGTACAGGACAGGATGCCACCACAACTGCTGGTTATTCAGGATTCAGCCAAGAAACAACTACCGGAGCATACACGAGTGCTAGTCAGCAAACTACAACTGGTGGATATCCAGGATTCAGCGAGCAATCGACTACTTTCAGCGGATATCCTGAAGCATCTTCCACACCAGATTCATCTTCTGCTACCGGATCCCCGACAACTTCAGCTGGGTCTACGTTTGCGCCAGAATCTTCAACCTATGAACCCTTCGATAGCCAACCCGGTCAATCGTCGTCGGTCAGACCAAACAACGAGCCACTGTACTCGACACCTTCTACCACCGGTCAGCAGCCTGCCGGAATGGCAGTTTCCACATCGGCTCCTGAATATCTTCCTCCGGATGCTGGCGACTCTAGCAACCAGTACCGACCATCGGATGCTAGCTCGATAGCTCCTCCGGCACCAACATCGGATTCGTATCAACCAGAACAACCAGGCAGCCGTCCAAGCAACACGACCAGTCAGCAGTATCCGCAATCCGGACCTGGAGGTCCACAAATTCCGAATACTGCCAATCAGCAGTACCCGCAGTCTGGACCTGGAGAACAGAAACCGAGTCGGCCAAGCGCACCGTCCGACAACGAAGTTGGTCAGCAGTATCCACAGTCTGGTCCAAGTGGTCAACAAGGCGCCGATTATGAACCCGGACAACTACAGGGCAACCAGCAGTACCCACAGTCCGGACCGGGACAGCAGCAAAATCAAGACTACAGACCAGAACAACCAAGCCGACCAAGCATACCATCCGACAACCAGGTAAGTCAGCAGTACCCACAGACTGGACCAAATGGTCAACAAGGTTCTGATTATGAGCCTGGACAACCACAATCCGGACCTGGTCAGCAGCCAACCCAGGGTTATCAACCAGAGCAGCCGAGTCGACCAAGTGCGCCCTCGGATAACCAGGTCAATCAGCAGTACCCTCAATCCGGACCAGAGCAACAGCAAAACCAGGACTACCGACCTGAACAACCAAGCCGACCAAGCGCTCCATCCGATAACCAGGTCGATCAACAGTACCCGCAATCTGGACCAACGGGTCAACAAGGCTCGGATTACGAACCTGGACAACCACAGGATAATCAGCAGTACCCGCAATCCGGACCTGGACAGCAGTCAAATCAGGGCTACCAACCAGAGCAACCAACTCGACCAAGCGCACCCTCAGATAACCAAGTAAGTCAGCAATACCCTCAATCCGGGCCTGGGCAACAGCAAAACCAAGACTACCCAAGCCGGCCAAGCGCACCTTCCGACAACCAGATAGGCCAACAGTACCCTCAGTCCGGACCAACGGGTCAACAAGGTGCAGATTATAAACCTGGACAACCACAGGGTAACCAACAGTACCCACAAACCGGACTTGGACAACAGCAAAACCAGAGTTACCGACCAGAACAACCGAGCAGACCAAGTGCGCCCTCAGATAACCAGGTCAATCAGCAATACCCTCAGTCTGGACCAGGTCAACAGCAAAATCAAGACTACCGACCTGAACAACCCAGTGGACCAAGCGCCCCTTCCAACAACCAGTACCCACAGTCTGGACCATCGGGTCAACAGGGTCCAGATTATGAACCCGGACAACCACAAGACAATCAGCAATATCCACAATCTGGACCTGGTCAGCAGTCAAGCGGACCAGACGCCGATAATCAAATCAGCCAGCAGTACCCACAATCGGGACCCTCCGACAGTCAGAGTTCACAGCCAGGATCGCCATACCCGTCGCAATCCCCACCGGAAGATATGACCATTGCAGCCGACATCAACAACGAGTTCGGACCAAACAACGGATACCTGCCGCCATATCCGGTGGACAACGCGGGCCTTCGAATTGTCGTGGAAGACAACTCGCCACGGTCCGAGTCGGAAGCGGAGGAGTCCGCGCTGCAGCCACGTGTGGCCTCGGCTGCCCCGGCTGACGGGTACAACTACAAGGTTCCAGAGGACAAACTACCTCCGACGATAGTGGTTCCCTCGCATACGCTCGATGACCAGGGCTACCATTACATGATTCCTAACGTACCCTTCCTCTCGTAGGGGGTCGGTAATACCTTGGGTAGATCTAGGTCGGTAAGCACTAACCACTAACTCAAGACTCGTAGTAGAGACGCAGCATGGTTTTGAAATCTTGTTAAGTTTTCGCACATTGGTTCGTACTTTTGACAGGTCGTGTCCAGTGTTGCCAGTTCTTGGATCCCTTTTGACGAGGGGTGACGTTAAATCATATTCCGTGAGTCGTCTTTAATGTTAGTCTACGTCCCAATTTCCATTCATTAGCTTATAAAACGCATTTATACGCAAAATCTTTCATTTTTCTACCAAAGTTTGGATGCCACAGCAAAGAAAAAGGAAAAGAGAACGCGACTTCATCGAGACCGACGGCGACGACGACGACGACCAACTTAGACCGACTGACCAAGTTAGCGCCACATAATTTATTTATTTTGTTTTCATCGCCAATATTTTTCCAGCCATTTTTTCCCATGACTTGATCGCGGCGGGGGTTGCGCGGGTGCAGTGTTGCCAGCGTTGGGGGAGGGTGAATCCACAAAACTATCTCTAAGTACTTCCACTTATGTAACACAACTGCACTTCAACAATCTTGAAACAATCGATTTCGGCGGCAATTTCAGCGCTGGATATTGCAATATCTAGCTTCTGTTGCTAAAGTTGTGGCAGTTTAGTTTGGTTAGGGGCAAGACGATCGAACTGCACGATCGTCAACCCCAGAATGGCACTCTCGACGACGGCTTCCAAGATCTGGTTATTCTGGCTGATCTTTGCGCAACGGGGAATGGGATAAAGAAAGAGTGAGAGCTCCGACGAATCGCGTGAACATTATGGTTATGTTTAAAAGTATTATGAATTCGTTAGGAGCCCGATTAGTGGATGGTCCCGCCGGGGAGGTTAGGTAGAGTGCGGTGTGTTGGATGGAAGATTTTGTAGTGAAATAGTATTCTTAAATTTCTACTCTTACGCTTTTGGCTTTAAAATCACTTGGTTTATAATGTTTAAATCACTTTCAAAAATCTGCTGTGATAAATGTAACAACGAATTTATTTCAACTTCTTTTAGGTTAGGTATTTAGTTGTTTAATATGGCACCATCAATTACAAAGCTGCACGAATGAAGTTGTAATACAGTGCTGATATTATTATCTGCAGTTTTGTATTGTTTAACTCAAATCATGTTCATTTTTTTACTTTCATGCTTCAGCAAACCAAAAAAGTAAGAAACATACTAACAGTGGAATCATTTTTTTGAACATAGTTTAACCATTCATTAGTATCTATTTGTATCAAAATTTCTAAGGTTAACATAGGTAATATAAGAGTTTTTCAAAAAATAGATCACCTGATTTTTCTTGGAATAAAATATAAATAAATAATTGCAAATCTTTCCAGTAAAACAAGATTCAAAAATTGTTGACTTTTGATGATTAAAACCAAACTAGTTTTCCATCCTTTCTTCTCCCAAAACAACATTTCCATCCGACCTGCCGCGTTTTCCGTCCAAGTCGCCACACTAAACCTGCTGGCCAAGAGTTTGCTTTCTTCTACAACACAGGGGCCTCATGGTACCATCATCTGGCCGCAGGCTCTCTTCGTGAGAGAGCGACCCCAACCGACCAGCTTGTCTACGAGTCTAACTCCCTAAGACCCTTGATCTGGAGGCCATCAGCACCAACCGCTCCATGCAACAGCTACAAGAAAACACTTTTCACGACTTGGTCCGTGTAGTTATTCGTGTTTACAGGCTTGTAAATAATTATATCGATTAAGTCGTCGTTTATAACACTCATAACAGAGTTTGCCTTTTTTGCCATTTCTGAATGTTTGTTTTTCGTGAGACTACCTTGCGCCATCAAACGAACGCACCACGCAAGCCGTTTTCAGCGCGACTGCGACCGTATCTTCATCAGTCCTAAATATGGACCATCACTAAAGTGGCCACTGGTCACCGCCACCCACCCACGCATCACGCCGCGCAGATTGCAACCCAAAAGATGCACTTGGCTTCAAGTGACACGTGAAATGAAGAAGTCATTCCCTAACCTTAAAAACGCGCCATCAAATCATCATCCTAACCTCAAAACAATCCTATAAACGTGTATAAACACGCACGCACACATTTTTAACGAGCGATTATTTAAAAGAAGTGAAGAAGTTAAAATGAAGATGTTAAGTGAAACAGAGGGTAGAAATATACTTCAAAACGTATCATTATGACAAGATTGTGTTTTATTTTCCGAAACCCACCCGCCTTACCCCTCTTTCAGTGTACCTATTTTCGGCCTAGTATCTCCTCCAAGTGCAGTGCTGCAACCCACTGGTTCTCAAGTGTATTATATCAATTCATCATTGCTTTACCAGCCCTCCCCTTCTTGTTCGTTGATTTGCCTTTTGGTTTGGTTTGGTTACTCCATTCATTGAAGTTGGATGATTGTTTTCGTTTGATTGTCAGCTCTGTTGTGGGAGCTTACCTACCAGTGCGTTCGATTTAGGGGGAGGTTTCGATGGGGGTCCAGCGAAATAGGCAACAATCTACGTTGGGCCCCTTAATTGGGGGCTCGTTGATTGGAGAGGTGACCGGAGAAGGTAGGTATCTGTTACTGAAAAGGTTGCGGGAGTCGAGCACTTGAGTAGAAGATTAATAAAGTGAGAAGTGATTATGGATGATGACAGTGATTAGGAAAGAATTGGACCAGGTTATCATTAGATGATAATATAAATATGAACGGGTGTTTCAAGCTATATAATAAATAAAAATAAAATTGACAAAACATAATCATTCTTGGATCATTTATTAAATATCACACGCAAAACACAAGCCAAGGTCATACTAGTACTATGAAATTGTGATTGATTTAGTTGTATGTTAAGAAAAGCTGTCCTACAATATAAGCACATATAAGTTTTTTTTTTAATTTTTCTCATGTGTAATTCTATGATATTTCAAACATCTTTTTTAACACTTTTGATTGGACCTTGTGAGTACTTTTTGAACATAAATAAGCGTTGCTAATTGTAAAATTTACGACTGATTTCAAATACTTACTCCTTACCAGAGCAAATCTCTGAGATTTCGGTCATTCAATTTTTTCTGTATTTTTTAATCCGGCTGAAACTTTTTTGGTGCCATTTTGCATCATTAGTTTGACCATATAATTTTCCATACAAATTTGGCAGCTGTTCATACAAAAATGATGTATGAAAATTCAAAATCTTTTGAATCTTTTGATCGAAACGGCGTAATATTGAATGTTTGATCTTTTTGAAATGTTAGTCTTGATTTAAAATTTTTGAAAATATTTTTTTCAAAAGGATCGGAAAATTTCACGAACGTTTCATATTTTAACATTGCAAATCGGACCATTAGTTGCTGAGATATCGACATTAGAAAATGGTGGGTTGTTTGGGTGAGACTTAGAAAACATAAATTTTCTTGTTTTTAAACCTTTGCATGGCAACATCTCAGCAATTAAGGGTCGTGTCAACAAAGTTCGAAAAAGCTTAATGTAGAGAATTTTCTCAGCTTCTCAAATTTTTTTTTCAACAGTGGGCAAACATGGGCACTACTTTTAAAAATCATTAACTGCGACTATTTTGAAAAAAAGTCACCTAAAAATGGTTATAACTTGAAAACGGTGCTTTTTATCAAAATTTCACTGGAGTACTTTTTGATTGCAATTTCTATTTTACATCGAAAAATCAAATTGAAAATTTTTTGCGACCAATATTTTGATTTTTTGAAAAAAGTTGTATTGATTCAAAAAATCATAACTCGGTAAAAGATTTTTCGCCCATTCTGGAAATTTCTGAAAAGTTGGCATTTGATGTCCTCTAAAACATATCAAAAAATAAAAAAAAATAAAAATAGTTTTTTTTGCAAATCAAGTTTTAGTGACAAAAAGTGAAATAAAAAAAGATGCAGGTGGTTATGTCTCTACATGACCAATAAGACAATGAACTTTGTACAAAACTCTGAAAAAATATTCTATTTTTATTTATATTTTTTTAATTCTTTGCAAATTTATTTAATCCTGAATAATTAATTTAATTTAAAGTTTTCAATTATTGACACCTCTGTAGAAATAAATTGCCAACACACGAAAATATTGACAAAAAAGTAAGGTTCGGAAAATGTCCCCTTCTCCTCCACAAAAAAAAAAAAAAAACGGCAGCGATAGAGCTGCATCCGGAAAATCATGTACCAGGTCCATGTTTACTCCGGGTGTGGCCAGCCTCGTCAAAATGGTCATTTTCATTACCAGTATCAAAAAACATGAATTTTGATACCCATATTGCCCCAATTTGTATGGTTCCGCAAATGTCCTCCCGTAAGAACCTTTCCCAAGGCACTGACCAATCCGGTCGAAATTACCATTTTCATTACTAGTATCAATAATCATGAATTTTGATACCCATATTGCCCCAATTTATATGGTTTTCGTTTGGTGGATAAAGCATACAGATTGCTTGAATGGGGTGGAAGATATAAGCGTTTAAACAATTACAAAAATCGTTACACTTTCGCTTCGCGAAATTTTGGATTGACACCCGTAGACAGTGCCCGTAGGACAAAATTCTTTGTCAAAAATCACCAAATTTTTTTTACCTACAACTTTGCCGAAGACACCATATCGATCAAAAAATTCCTTCAAAAGATACAGAT
Organism: Culex pipiens pallens; assembly: GCF_016801865.2. NCBI lineage: Eukaryota > Metazoa > Arthropoda > Insecta > Diptera > Culicidae > Culex > Culex pipiens. Next base: position 78,848,831 of record NC_068939.1, on the reverse strand, counting down.
TTTTGAATTTTCACATATCACTTTTGTATGGACAGCTGCCAAATTTGTATGGAAAATTATATGGACAAACTAATGATGAAAAATGGCTTCTTTGGGCATACCAAAGGCACCAAAAAGCTTCAGCCAGATTAAAAAATACAAAAATTTAAATTAAAGAAAAATAATATTTTTCTCTATATCGTTGTAAATATTGTCAAAAACGATAACGTCGTTTTCAAAATTGAAAAAATGTGGCAATTTTTTGATAAAATAAATTGTTACAAATTCTACAACAGATTTACCGGATTTGATTAAAGGATTTCTATTAAGGGTTTACATACAAGTAAATCGGCAAAAAAAAACAGAGGTCGGTTTGAGCACAAACTTCAACTTTTTCTAAATCTGTTTATAGGTATTAATATATACATTTTTATTTATTTACAAAACACATTTGAAGACATTTGGTTGTATCATTGCCGAGAGAAAGCAGTTTGAAGATGGCAGTTTCAAAAACGTATGCCACGATATCTCAACACTGCCTTGACCAAATCGGCTTAAAATTTTGGTGAAGACTCGTTAAATCTGTCCCATGTGCATGACGAAGCCCGATTTTCAAAAAAGTTTATTTTTAAAGAAGATAAAATTATTTTTCATATAAAAAAGCGTCAGTTTTTGATTTTATTTTTTTTTAAACTGCCGCTCTAATCTAGTCCGTCCCATATGTAAAAACAGAAAGCTGAAAAAACGCAAAACAAATTTGTCCCACCCATAAGGCTACGTGTTAAGATTTCTCGAAAAAGTGAAATTTACTAAGGTTTTCTGGAATAAAGTACTAAATTTTATTTGTTTTTCTGATAGTTTACAAGATTTCGAACCAAACTCGTCATTAACTCAAAATTGACGAAATACAATATAGGACGGACTTGATTTGAGCGGCAGTAAAGCAAAATTGAAAAATCGGGCTTCGTCATGCACACGGGATATGTCTTGAAAGTTTTCATCCCGAATTTCAGCCAATTTGGTCCATCCCATGTCGAGATATCGTGGTACCCGTAAATAAACTCGGTGTTTCGCGAAGAACGCTCACAAAGTTTGACAGTTCGCTTTGCCCATTGCCCATGGTCTGTCACTAGTTTAAATTCTGGAGTTTTTTTTAAAGGTCTAATAAACCAAATTTTCAGTTTTTGCTTTTTCGGTGTTTTTAATAACAAAGCTAAAAATCCGATGGTAAAATCGCATATAAAAGCATGCACATCACCTTCGTCAAAATAAATACTTAATATTACACACTGCATGTACAATTTTTGCAAACACAAAAAAAAAAATGCAACCGACGGGATTCAAACCCAGCACCAACAGTAAGGACTGGCGCCTTAGCCCACTCGGCCGTCAGACCGATGATAAGCTGTAAGGATAAACGCATATATGAGCTTGACATTTCGGTCAAGTAGGTTTCCCATACTGATGGGCTACATATTTCAGGGTGTAATATTACACAGAATTTCATAAAATAATTCAACATTTATTTTACACCCAGGCCTTTTACACGCAGCTGGATTACTACCTTATTTGCTGTGAACCCTGACTCAAAACGGTTTCAAAAATACCCAAAAAGCAAAAACTGGAAATCGAGCTTGCCATTTCATTAGGGCACATAACTTTTTTAAACAAGAGTGTGTCCCTTTCACACCTTATGTAAACTGTAATTTGAGTGAAAGGGATACACTATTGTTTACAAAAGTTATGTGCCCTTTTGAAATGTTAGGCTCCAAATTTGGTTTAGTTTTTGTTTTTAAAAATAACTCCAGAAATATAAAATATCTTCATGAAACTTTCAGAAGTGATTGTAAATCATCTTTTAAGTGGATTTCATAAATTTTATGTAATTGGATTTTTTTTTGATTTTCTACATGTATGTTATCCCTTAATTCATGTGTAAATAATATTTTTTTTTTTTTTTTTTTTTATTTATATTTATTCAAATTTCTTTTCCATGTACATTCATTCAGTTAAAATATTATTGAGTGTCCAATCACAAACGATGACTTTTCACCTCAATTTTAAATACTAGCAACTTTCATTTATTCATGAAATATTGTAGCTTTCGCTATTCAGTGATTTCAAATGTAGGAGGTCCTACATGTACAAAAGGGAAAAGGGATACCTTAAAACTAACTTATAAACTATATAAAGAGCGGATCAATGCAGCTGAAGACTGCAATGATTTTTGTCGAAATGCATCAATTATCTTATTGGACATAACATCCAAAGTGTCAACTTCGGCTAATTGATGAAGTTCACTGGTGCTGAACCAGGGAGGAAGTTTCAGAATCATTTTCAGAATTTTGTTCTGAATCCTCTGAAGTTTTTTCTTCCTGGTTAAGCAACAGCTTGTCCAGATCGGCACAGCATAAAGCATGGCAGGTCTGAAAATTTGTTTATAAATTAACAGTTTATTCTTGAGACAAAGTCTAGAATTCCTGTTTATAAGTGGATACAAACATTTAATATATTTGTTACATTTAACCTGGATACTTTCAATGTGATCCTTGTAAGTAAGGTTTTTGTCAAAACCAAGTCCAAGATATTTCACTTGATCCTCCCACTTTAAATTTACCTCATTCATCTTTATAATGTGATGACTTTTTGGTTTAAGAAAATCAGCCCTTGGTTTGTGAGGGAAAATAATAAGTTGAGTTTTTGCAGCATTTGGAGTAATTTTCCATTCTTTCAAATAAGAATTGAAAATATCCAAGCTTTTTTGTAATCTTCTTGTGATGACACGAAGGCTTCTGCCTTTGGCGGAGATGCTTGTGTCATCAGCAAAAAGTGATTTCTGACATCCTGGGGGCAAATCAGGCAAGTCAGAAGTAAAAATATTGTATAAAATTGGACCCAAAATGCTTCCTTGAGGGACGCCAGCACGTGCAGGTAGTTGATCAGATTTGCTATTCTGATAACATACCTGCAGAGTACGATCCGTCAAATAATTTTGAATAATTTTCACGATATAAATCGGAAAATTAAACCTTTTCAATTTCGCAATCAAACCTTTATGCCAAACACTGTCAAATGCTTTTTCTATGTCTAGAAGAGCAGCGCCAGTAGAATAGCCCTCAGATTTGTTGCTTCGAATTAAATTTGAAACTCTCAACAACTGATGAGTAGTTGAATGCCCAAGGCGAAATCCAAACTGCTCATCAGCGAAAATTGAATTTTCATTAATGTGCGTCATCATTCTATTAAGAATTATTCTTTCGAATAATTTACTAATAGATGAAAGCAAACTAATGGGCCGATAGCTTGAGGCTTCAGCAGGATTTTTATCCGGTTTCAAAATCGGAATTACTTTGGCATTTTTCCAACTACTGGGAAAATATGCCAAATCAAAACATTTGTTGAAAATTTTGACCAAGCAACTTAAAGTTGCTTCTGGTAATTTTTTAATTAAAATGTAAAAAATGCCATCCTCACCAGGGGCCTTCATATTTTTAAATTTTTTGATAATAGATTTTATTTCATTCAGATCCGTATTAAAAACATCATCTGATGAAAATTCTTGTTCAACAATATTCTGAAATTCTATTGAAATTTGATTTTCAATAGGACTCAAAACATTCAAGTTGAAATTATGAGCACTCTCAAACTGCTGAGCAAGTTTTTGAGCTTTTTCCCCATTAGTTAATAGAATATTATCACCATCTTTTAAAGAAGGGATGGGTTTTTGAGGTTTCTTAAGAACCTTTGAAAGTTTCCAAAAAGGTTTGGAATAAGGTTTAATTTGTTCGACATCTCTTGCGAACTTTTCATTTCGCAGGAGAGTGAATCTGTGGTCAATAACCTTTTGCAAATCTTTTTGAATTCGCTTCAGTGCAGGATCACGAGAACGTTGATACTGTCTTCGGCGAACATTTTTCAGACGAATCAGAAGCTGAAGATCGTCATCAATAATGGGAGAATCAAATTTGACTTGGACTTTAGGAATAGCAATATTCCTAGCATCCAAAATTGCATTAGTTAAAGATTCCAAGGCTGAATCAATATCAGCTTTGGTTTCTAAAACAAAATCATGATTTAAATTATTCTCAATATGATGCTGATACCTGTCCCAATTAGCTTTGTGGTAATTAAACACAGAACTATTGGGTCTGATAACTGCTTCATGAGAAAGTGAAAAAGTTACTGGAAGATGATCAGAATCAAAATCAGCATGAGTCACTAAAGGACCACAATACTGACTTTGATTTGTCAACACCAAATCAATTGTTGATGGATTTCTAACAGAAGAAAAGCAAGTTGGCCCATTCGGGTATAAAACCGAATAAAGACCAGAAGTGCAATCTCTGAACAGAATTTTACCATTGGAATTTACTTTTGAATTATTCCAAGATTGGTGTTTGGCATTAAAATCACCGATGATCAAAAATCGAGATCTATGCCGAGTAAGTTTATTCAAATCCCCTTTGAAATAATTTTTATTTTCCCCAGTACATTCGAAAGGCAAATATGCAGCTGCAATCATAATTTTCCCAAAAGAAGTTTCAAGTTCAATGCCCAAACTTTCAATAACTTTTAACTTAAAGTCACGTAACGTGCTATAAGTCATACTACGGTGGATAACTATTGCAACTCCACCGCCATTTCGATTCATTCGGTTATTAGTTATAACTTTATAATCTGGATCACTTTTCAAATAAGTGCCAGTTTTTAAAAATGTTTCGGTTATAACAGCAACATGCACGTTATGAACTCGTAAAAAGTTGAAAAATTCATTTTCTTTCGCTTTTAAAGAGCGAGCATTAAAATTCATAATATTGATGGAATTACTTAGATCCATGATTAAACTTCAGGGTAAGAACAACATCATTCGCAAATTTTAATCCAATCTGGATTGCTTCCATCATGGATGTAGCATTACTCATTGTTTGAATCAAACCAAACAGTGAGTTTTGCAAAAAAGTCATTTTTTCAAACGTAACATCGCCGAGATCAGAAGATCCCAAAGCGTTGCCAGCAGAAAAATTTTCAAATGAGATTTGAGGTACCTGCCCAATTTCAGAAAGATTGGTAGAGGATTTAAAATTCGTGGATGAACCCGAAACGACGTTAGCATAAGAAATGCCATTGTTGTTACCTAACTTTTCCACGGTAGGGGTATTTCTAGAATTGTTCGAGTGAGACAGCACGAACGTTTGATTTAAAGATGCAGGTACAACCTGACTTTGAGAAAATTTCGGTTTGGATTTCGGCTGATGCTTGGCACGAGAATCCAAAACCTTTTTTCTGATGGGGCAATCCCAGAAATTTGATTTGTGATTTCCACCACAATTTGCACATTTAAATTGGGTGACTTCTTTCACGGGACAATTGTCCTTGTCGTGAGAAGAATCCCCGCAAACCATGCATTTTGGAACCATGGCGCAATGATCAGTACCGTGACCGAATGCCTGGCAACGCCGGCACTGGGTCAGATTCTGGCCATTACCGCCATGTTTCTTAAAATGCTCCCACTTTACCCGTACATGGAACAAAAACTGTACTTTGTCCAAAAGTTTCAAATTGTTGATTTCATTTCTGTTGAAATGAATCAGATAAAATTGTGAAGTCAAACCAAAGCGAGAAATATTCCCGTTTGATTTTTTCTTCATTGGTGTTACTTGGGATGGGGCAATGCCAAGCAACACCTTAAGTTCGTTTTTGATCTCATCCACCGACAAGTCGTTGGAGAGACCTTTCAAGACCGCCTTGAATGGCCGAGCATTCTTGGTCTCATACGTGTAGAAATTGTGTTTGTGGTTTTTCAAATAACCAACAAAAGTTTGGTGATCTTGTAAAGATTCCGTCAACAAGCGACATTCTCCTCTTCGACCAAGCTGGAACGAAACCTGCAAATTGCAAGTTTCCTTGCAATTCTTCAGTTGCGCTCGAAAGCTGGCCAAATCGGAGACGGAAGTCACTACAATTGGCGGAGCCTTTACTCGTTTCTCGACGGCAGAAGGCTCAGTACGAGGAGAAGGTTCCTTGTCATCAGTTTCGGATAAAACACCGAAACTGTTTGTCAATGGAATTGGAGGATTGACCTCACATTCAGAATCAGAATCAGACCTCAGAAGAGGCTGTTTTCTTTTTCTGTTTCCGTTAGCCGGTTTAGCGTTCAAACGCTTCACCGACGTAACGACCAAATCTTCAGAAGATTTGCGTTTACCTTTGTTTTGACGCATTTTGCAAGCAAAGTTCTCTTAAAAAGATGGCTTCGTTTGTAAAATACAACAAAATTTCAGGTGGTGTTAGTCTTGAAAAGACTGTTTAGAATTTTGGAAAATAACTCAGGTAGTCTTTAAAAAGACTGTGAATTTTGTTTTGAAATAACTCTGAGCTTAGGTAGTAAAAAATACCGCAGCTCTAGTGTCCGTTCACCACGAAGGTTCGCAAGACACTGATTGGTAAATTGTTACATTAACTTTTCTTGTGTAAATAATATTTAAATTGCTTACCATATGTGGAATTAGCGAACAGCGCTGATAATTTCAAAAAAGTTTTTACTGTCCATGTTTGCCTAAATGTCCCATATGCACTTTTCAGTTATTTATGCAGTTTGGTTCAAAATGGTGAGCTCTTTCAGAAAAAAACCAAAAATATCCAGTACTTTGTTCTAGAAATCAGGAGAAATCTCAGTTGCATATGGAACATTAATGCGAACATGGGCAGATTAGGAAACTCGTTTTTTTCAGCACTCGTCATATTATTACAAATCGGCAGAGTTTCGTTGGATAAATGTACATGCTGAAAAACACCATTTTGCAACTTGTTGCCAAAACTACTAATCATCAGCCATGTCTTGTATCTTTCTGGCAAGTGCTATGAATTGTTAACAATTTAAATAATTGAAAATTGATAAATTTCGTAGGAAATGTCGAAAGAAAGGAACTTTAAATTATGATTTCGGTTTCTTTCTGTTATTTCGCTTTTCATAGAAGACACCTGCCCGATGCAGGTTTGTCACACTTCTTAGTGCTAAAACCATGCCTTTGTGATGCTTGCAAAACACGAAAACAGGTTGAATAACGATGACTGGGGTTGGAGTGTTGATCTCCTCCCGCGGGTGCAGTCGTTAAAATAAACACCGAAAACATTCCACCTGTGATGAGCTAAACGAGCCTCGAGCTCTGATTGCCACCAGGTTGAAGGTTCGAGTTAACAATTCCCGGCTGGCTGGCTGGCTGGCAATAACCGGGGAGTTCTTTTGGTGGAAAGATTCGCAGATCGCGCGCGTGGGTGTTTAAGGTTAATTAGATTTGCGCGCGGTGATCAATCGCAGATTCGTGGCGGGATTTGGGCTCAGTCATCGTTATTATATAATTACCTCGAATCATCGATCGTTGCCTGATGGGATGTATCACCAACAACATCAAAATACGCTCGATCAGCTGAAGATCAGTGGCTCATTGGCGGTCTAAACATATGCGAATCAAGTGGCGATTATGAAGTTGTTATATCGTTAGATGACGCTTCGATGTTTGTACAAGAGGTTGACCTGCCTGCCTGAACAGACAAGAAAACGCATGGCTTATTATGGACTAACGCCGACGCGACGCGCGCCGCCAGCTTGCCTATATACCGTGGTGTCAATGTTCCATGCGCAGATCTGCGACTTCTTGGGATCATCGGGATCCATATCTAATCGGCAAACGAGGTCGATTTGGTGACGGGTCTTATGCAAAGTAAACGGAGTTGTTGTCTTGTAAGTGAACCTAAATTTGCTTTTAAGGTTTTTGTCCTTAAAAGCAAAATATGAGAAAAACTTTTTTCATGATTACATTATCCGACCTTTCATTGAAATTTTCGGATAATCAAAACTTGTGATGATCGAAGCTACGGATAGTCGAGCATAGAGTAACTTTATGAAAGTAAATGTCTTAATAAAAAAATAGAATGTACTTTTTTGAAAATTAATTTGAAAATTGAACGAAGAGTTATACAGTCCAGACTCGATTATCCGAAGTTCGATTTTCCGAAGGTTTGTATGGGACTTTGGATAATCGGATCACGGACAAAAAAAATTTTTTTTTTTCTTGCTTTAAACATCAAATTCGAGTTCTGCGACCCCGTTTTAGTCAAATTTTAATAGTTGATTGCTTATTAAATAGAGCAATTCTCTACGAAATCGGTCTTTTTTCTTCAATTTTAATTTTTGTATTTTTTAATCCGACTGAAACTGTTTTGGTGCCTTCGGTATGCCCAAAGAAGCCATTTTGCATCATTAGTTTGTCCATATAATTTTCCATACAAATTTGGCAGCTGTCCATACAAAAATGATGTATGAAAATTCAAAAATCTGTATCTTTTGAAGGAATTTTTTGATCGATTTGGTGTCTTCGGCAAAGTTGTAGGTATGGATACGGACTACACTGGAAAAAAATAATACACGGTAAAAAAAATTTGGTGATTTTTTATTTAACTTTTTATCACTAAAACTTGATTTACAAAAAAACACTATTTTTAATTTTTTTTATTTTTTGATATGTTTTAGAGGACATAAAATGCCAACTTTTCAGAAATTTCCAGGTTGTGCAAAAAATCATTGACCGAGTTATGAATTTTTTAATCAATACTGATTTTTTCAAAAAATCGAAATTTTGGTCGTAAAATTTTTCAACTTCATTTTTCGATGTAAAATCAAATTTGCAATCAAAAAGTACTTTAGTGAAATTTTGATAAAGTGCACCGTTTTCAAGTTATAGCCATATTTAAGTGACTTTTTTGAAAATAGTCGCAGTTTTTTATTTTTTAAAATTAGTGCACATGTTTGCCCAGTTTTGAAAAAAATATTTTTGAAAAGCTGAGAAAATTCTCTATATTTTGCTTATTCGGACTTTGTTGATACGACCTTTAGTTGCTGAGATATTGCAATGCAAAGGTTTAAAAACAGGAAAATTGATGTTTTCTAAGTTTCACCCAAACAACCCACCATTTTCTATCGTCAATATCTCAGCAACTAATGGTCCGATTTTCAATGTTAACATATGAAACAATTGTGAAATTTTCCGATCTTTTCGAAAAAAATATTTTCAAAATTTTCAAATCAAGACTAACATTTTAAAAGGGCGTAATATTGAATGTTTGGCCTTTTTGAAATGTTAGTCTTGATTTGAAAATTTTGAAAATATTTTTTTCGAAAAGATCGGAAAATTTCACAAATGTTTCATATATTAACATTGAAAATCGGACCATTAGTTGCTAAGATATTGACGATAGAAAATGGTGGGTTGTTTGGGTGAGACTTAGAAATCATCAATTTTCCTGTTTTTAAACCTTTGCATTGCAATATCTCAGCAACTAAAGGTCGTATCAACAAAGTCCGAATAAGCAAAATATAGAGAATTTTCTCAGCTTTTCAAAAATATTTTTTTCAAAACTGGGCAAACATGTGCACTAATTTTAAAAAATGAAAAACTGCGACTATTTTCAAAAAAGTCACTTAAATATGGCTATAACTTGAAAACGGTGCACTTTATCAAAATTTCACTAAAGTACTTTTTGATTGCAAATTTAATTTTACATCGAAAAATGAAGTTGAAAAATTTTTACGACCAAAATTTCGATTTTTTGAAAAAATCAGTATTGATTAAAAAATTCATAACTCGGTCAATGATTTTTTGCACAACCTGGAAATTTCTGAAAAGTTGGCATTTTATGTTCTCTAAAACATATCAAAAAATAAAAAAAATTAAAAATAGTGTTTTTTTGTAAATCAAGTTTTAGTGACAAAAAGTTAAATAAAAAAATCACCAAATTTTTTTTACCGTGTATTATTTTTTTCTAGTGTAGTCCGTATCCATACCTACAACTTTGCCGAAGACACCAAATCGATCAAAAAATTCCTTCAAAAGATACAGAGCAATTCTCTACGAAATCGGTATTTTTTCTTCAATTTTAATTTTTGTATTTTTTAATCCTGCTGAAACTTTTTTGGTTCCTTCGGTATACCCAAAGAAGCCATTTTGCATCATTAGTTTGTCCATATAATTTTCCATACAAATTTGGCAGCTGTCCATACAAAAATGCCGAGCCGAGCTCCTGTGGCCTATTGGTTACAGGTTTCGTTTGATAAACGGAAGGTCGTGGTTTGAAACCCACATGGCTTGGCACCACCTTTCCTCGTACTTTTCACATGTTTCGAGGACCGGCAGTGCTCTGTATATTTGCATCTGCGGAGTGCGCTGGGCCCAACCGCAAAATGTGCTTGGAGGGACAAAAAAAAAACTGCTTAGAAAGAGTCCCGGGCTTTTGGGATTTCACTGGGAACACATCCTAAGTAGCGTAATAAAAAAGTGCACTTCAGTTCTAGCGACACATATGGAAAGTACAACAGCACAGAGGAAAGGAAAAATGTTACGGCGTGTGGACAGATCAACACACTTGCTCAACAATAGCGCGTGTGCTTTGTTCCCCAAATGCCCAAGAACAGCAAATTGGCAGCCTCTGCAGATCTAAAAATAGATCAGCAGGTCGACAATAGATCAAATAAATGGTCGCAGTGGACTCATGGCAATCAAACAAAAAAAAAAAAAAAAAAAAATACAAAAATGATGTACGAAAATTCAAAAATTTGTATCTTTCGAAGGAATTTTTTGATCGATTTGGTGTCTTCGGCAAAGTTGTAGGTATGGATACGGACTACACTGGAAAAAAATGGTACACGGTAAAAAAAATTTGGTGATTTTTTTATTTAACTTTTTATCACTAAAACTAGATTTGCAAAAAAACACTATTTTTAATTTTTTTTATTTTTTGATATGTTTTAGAGGACATAAAAAGCCAACTTTTCAGAAATTTCCAGGTTGTGCAAAAAATCATTGACCGAGTTATGAATTTTTTAATCAATACTAATTTTTTCAAAAAATCGAAATTTTGTTCGCAAAAAATTTTTAACTTCATTTTTCGATGTAAAATTGAATTTGCAATCAAAAAGTACTTAAGTGAAATTTTGATAAAGTGCACCGTTTTCAAGTTATAGCCATTTTTATGTAACTTTTTTCAAAATAGTCGCAGTTTTTCATTTTTTTAAATTAGTGCACATGTTTGCCCACTTTTGAAAAAAATATTTTTGAAAAGCTGAGAAAATTCTCTATATTTTGCTTCTTCGGACTTTGTTGATACGACCTTTAGTTGCTGAGATATTGCAAGGCAAAGGTTTAAAAACAGGAAAATTGATGTTTTCTAAGTCTCACACAAACAGCCCACCATTTTTCAATGTCGATATCTCAGCAACTAATGGTCCGATTTTCAATTTTATAATATGAAACAACTCTTTTCGAAAACAATATTTTCAAAATTTTTAAACCAAGACTAACATTTTAAAAGGGCGAAATATTGAATGTTTGGCCTTTTTGAAATGTTTGTCTTGATTTGAAAATTTTGAAAATATTGTTTTCGAAAAGATCGGAAAATTTCACAAATGTTTCATATTATAACATTGAAAATCGGACCATTAGTTGCTGAGATATCAACATTGAAAAATGGTGGGCTGTTTGTGTAAGACTTAGAAAACATCAATTTTCCTGTTTTTAAACCTTTGCCTTGCAATATCTCAGCAACTAAAGGTCGTATCAACAAAGTCCGATGAAGCAAAATATAGAGAATTTTCTCAGCTTTTCAAAAATATTTTTTTCAAAACTGGGCAAACATGTGCACTAATTTAAAAAAATGAAAAACTGCGACTATTTTGAAAAAAGTTACATAAAAATGGCTATAACTTGAAAACGGTGCACTTTATCAAAATTTCACTTAAGTACTTTTTGATTGCAAATTCAATTTTACATCGAAAAATGAAGTTAAAAAATTTTTGCGACCAAAATTTCAATTTTTTGAAAAAATTAGTATTGATTAAAAAATTCATAACTCGGTCAATGATTTTTTGCACAACCTGGAAATTTCTGAAAAGTTGGCATTTTATGTCCTCTAAAACATATCAAAAAATAAAAAAAATTAAAAATAGTGTTTTTTTGTAAATCAAGTTTTAGTGATAAAAAGTTAAATAAAAAAATCACCAAATTTTTTTTTACCGTGTACCATTTTTTTCCAGTGTAGTCCGTATCCATACCTACAACTTTGCCGAAGACACCAAATCGATCAAAAAATTCCTTCAAAAGATACAGATTTTTGAATTTTCGTACATCATTTTTGTATGGACAGCTGCCAAATTTGTATGGAAAATTATATGGACAAACTTATGATGCAAAATGGCTTCTTTGGGCATACCGAAGGCACCAAAAAAGTTTCAGCCGGATTAAAAAATACAAAAAAAAATCGAATGACCGAAATCCTAGAGAACTGCTCTACAGATTTTTGAATTTTCATACATCATTTTTGTATGGACAGCTGCCAAATTTGTATGGAAAATTATATGGACAAACTAATGATGCAAAATGGCTTCTTTGGGCATACCGAAGGCACCAAAAAAGTTTCAGTCGGATTAAAAAATACAAAAAAAATCGAATGACCGAAATCCTAGAGAACTGCTCAATAATGAAATACATTTTTTCAATATTTCGTCACCGCCATATTGGCCGCCATCTTGGATCAACAAAATGTAAATCACTTTTGCGTAGTTTAGGGGTCATACTTAAGCTCGACAATCAAAAATAACACGTCGAAAAATATTTTTTTTTTGTGATTCGATTATCCGAAGTGAAATTTTTCCGAGGCCTTCGGATAATCGAGTCTGGACTGTATAGACATACGGAATCTACAAATCTGAAATAATTGCGATTTACCAAAGATCCGTGTTTGGTCATTCAGAACTTCAAAATTTCAATCGAAACATTTAATACTACAGTTCAAGCACCCCTTATTAAACCCTTCATAACCCTTCGCTAAGTCCAGTCAATTAGTGCTTCAATTTGCTTTGTTTCTCACCAAACATTAGCAAGCGCACCTATTGGCCTGCCTCAGCAATTAAACTGTTTTAGGATAATTGCCAAATTTGGCCGACAAGTTGTTTATAATTCGTTTGCTACCCTAATTGTTCATTTCCCAACAAGGCACCGACCGTTTTGGGAGTGCAATATGCTGCCGCATCATTTCCATTAGCCCTTTTTAATAATATGTATATGATCCACCAGCCAATGTGTGGAGGGGTTCACTTATGTTGTACCGTTTTATTATCCAGCGACCGAAAAAAATATGCAACGAAAGATGATTTGTAATTTGATGAACGCCCTTAATGGATACTGCTTAGATTAATTGAGGTTTCGTTAGAAGGAAATAAAACAGTGTTTTTTTTTGCATAAGTATTATTTTTGTTTGCAAATCTATTATACAGGATACATCGATGTAATAGTCAATGAACTAGCTTGAAACAAAGGGATACTTAGTTATGCCGCACTTGTGTACAGGAAATATTGGCATTAAATTGTAAGAACTTTCACTTTCTTGGTACCGTCAGTGGGGGTGACATTGGGTCTGGAGGGTGAGATTGGGTCAAAGTAATTTTTTACGGATTTTACCATTTTTCAGGTTATTCTCAATGAAACTGAATTCTGTTAAAAGGGTTGTGTAGGGGACATCTCAAGATGACTTCGCTGAAAAAATCTGGTTCCTAGAACAAATCCTGTTATTTTGGCAGATGTCTAAAGTTGGGGTACGTTTTTGGTCAAAAATGACCTCTCGAAAAATCATTTTTCTAATATTTTTGTTAGAATTGCTTGAAAACTACCCAAATGTTTGAAAATCTCCACTTCAAACATTGTAGCGTGTGAATACGATTCCCTCGAACAAGAAACGCTGTTGGATGACTTGTTTTTACCATATCGTTGTATTTGAGCATCATTTTAGTTTCATTTGACCCAATGTCACCCCCTCTAAGGGGTGAGATTGGGTCAATTTTCAAACAATTGGCATTTAAGGTAGTGTTCATCAAAATCCACCATATTTTGGGAAAATGTTAGTAAACTATCTAAGAACAAATCTACGTTGAATGATTTTCAATGTTATTTAAATTGTTTTTGTTATTAAGAAATTTCGAGAGGTGTATCATTTTTTGACCCATAGTCACCCCCACTGACGGTAATGCAACTTATCAAATTGATCCTTCAAATCCCGAGCATGGGTAAATAACAAGGGAAATGCGTAATCATACCTTTTTCTGGTATCAATACCAAATTTTGGTATTCCTGGACCCTTTAAAATTTGTCTTAAGGATTATGCAAGAGCAAAATGTGCTATCATACCAATTTAAGGTATTGTTTTGATATTGCAAAATTGCAGAATTTGTCAATGGTCGAACACCATATTTTGGTATTCTTTTGGTATTACAGTGTATTATCAAATTCCTCTGAAACTATTTTGACCAATTTTGACAAAATAATTAATTTTGCGCTAAAATGATGTCTCAAAGCGAATGCTTTCATTGAAAACCGGAAATTTCAAACTTGATTTTAAACATTTTTGATATACCCCCTAAAGAAATAACTTGAAATTGTGGAAAATTTTCTAGGTCAGGATAGCACATTTTGGTATTATATTGGTATTGAAAGGTTTCATCAAATTCCTCTGAAACTATGGGAATTGTTTTTATTAATTTTGATGAGATAGTAAATTTTGCGCTAAAATGACTTAAAACCCAAAATTTTTTTTTTTTTTTTTTTGTAATAATAATAACGTTTATTTCATCATTCATTTCGTACCGCAATTACTTCCCTAATGAACAGAGTTGTTCCTTTAAAGGGTTGTAATCTTAGTTACTGGTAACACATTACTGGTAAATCAATGCAAAAGATAATTATTAACATTACTTCTAATGTAAGCAGTAAGCTTACTTTTGACTTCACTTAGAGATCGTGCTTGTTTGATTTCATTTGGGAGGGAATTGTAAACGGTTGGACCTGCTACTACAAAGCGTCTTCTTCCTGTTTCCGTTCTAAACTCCGATCTTCTGAGGTGGTGTGCTTGTCGTGTATAGTGCTGATGGATTGCTGTTCTGAATTCAAAGTTGTGGTGTAAGTTTACATTGTTCAGTGTTCTGTACATAATTACTGCAGTACGGTGCATAAAGATCCCTCTAATTGGTAATACAGTGTGTTGGCGCATCAAGTACAGCTCACGCGTAGGGTGCAGAAAAGGTAACTTGAAAATAGCTTTTAAACATCTATTCTGTTGGACTTGCAAGTCACTAAGGTGAGTTTTGCTGCATCCTCCCCAGACTGCTACAGCGTATTGGTATCGACTGTGTATGAAAGCTAGATACATTTTAAAGAGGACATGTTGAGGGACTGTTGTTGAGAGTTTCCTTAAAATACCACAAAGAGACGCACATTTAGACACAATTTCTCTTGTTTGGACGTCCCAACATAAACGATTGTCTATGTGAACGCCTAGGTACTTGTAACTAGTCACTTCTTCTATAGTTTGGTTCCGAACGGTTATGGCTGGATGTGGCGGTAGGACTCATTTAGGATACCTAAAATGCATTAGCTTGGTTTTCCCTAGGTTAAGCGAGAGGAGATTGTTATCTAGATAATTCATTACAAGTTCCATGTCTTCACGCATGAATTCAATCACTTGGTTTGGAGACGATCCATAGTACGATATGGCGGTATCGTCGGCAAACAGACGAGGTTTCCCTTTCAGCACAAGATTTGGCAGGTCGTTTACGTAGAGGAGAAACAGAGATGTTAAAGCTGATTTTCATTTTTTTTCAATATACCCATTAAGATTTTTTTTAAAAAAACGTTGAAATTTCTCTAAGTTGGGATAACCAAATACTTCGAAAAACGAGTTAATCAATAGATTATTGAATTTTGGTGAATTTCAATCCAGTTTCATTTTAATAACACTTATTTTTCAATCCTGTTAATTTTTAGAATCTTCAAGAACTTCAAGCACAGGCCAATGAAAAAAGCATTTGATGTGGTGAAGAATATCACTAAGAACAACATGGAATCATCAGGTGAGCAGATTTGGCTGTTGCATATGGATCATTTCCGTTTTTTTTTTTCACTAACTGCAACTGTTGCACTGCACTGTGCAAATACAAGCGACCAAAATGTGCTCTTGGTTGCCCAGTAATAGATGGTAAAATACCATGAAATCCAAAATCATGTATGTGGAAGATCACAGGAATACCAAAATCTGATTTTCTAAAGGCGCGGGAATACCTAAAAATTAAACCATGGCAATACCAAGTTTTGGTA
The DNA here is from genome assembly GCF_016801865.2 of Culex pipiens pallens. Lineage (NCBI taxonomy): Eukaryota > Metazoa > Arthropoda > Insecta > Diptera > Culicidae > Culex > Culex pipiens. Next base: position 78,832,659 of record NC_068939.1, on the reverse strand, counting down.
TTATAGCAATGTTCAAAAATCCAGAAGACCTCAACTTGGTATTGAAATGGTTTTATTTTGAGGTATTATTTTACCCTTGGAATAACATGGTTTGGTATTGTTGTGCCCTTCCACATACAAGACATTGGTATGATTTCATGGTATCTTACCATCTATTACTGGGCAACCAAGGGCACATTTTGGTCCCTGTTATTTGCCCAAGTAATACCAAAATTTGGTATTCCCGTGTTATTTACCCCTTCTCGGGATAAGGGGTTAAATGAGCCCAAACATTCTAAATATAAATTGAAAATTTTGGAAAATCCTGAGAGATACCCGCTGGTTCGATTCTTTAGGCAAAAATAAGTATGGTTTAGGTTTAAGCGTCGCCTTTTACATGGGAATTTTCTCAAAAATGTAAGAGAAAAACCAAAAAAAAAAACATAATTACACCAGAAGGTGGGGTTGAATGTGTCGGATCATTGTCAAACGTGAGTGTTCTTTTGTAAAATGTTATGACATACAACTTTGTCAAAGACCGCAAAACGATCCAAGTTAACCCTGACGATTTATTAGCGATTTGAAGAAGAAGTTTTTGTATAAATAGATTTTGTTCATCAACCTTAAAGATCTATAGCGATGCCCAAACCTAAACAGATTTTGCTTAACATTTTCACATTGCCTTATTTTTGCCTAAAGAATCAAATCAGGGGTCATCCCCGAGGTCGATTTTTTTGTTGTCACCCTAATAAACAGTCAGTTTAGCCAATGCTCACTAATTCACCACGAATAAAACTGATGTTGCATATACGTAGGCAATTTCCAATGCTGTTTGAGGTGAGCATCGAGCGAATTATGGTTGAGTGTCATGTCATGCTGAGCTAAAACTACAAAAGCTATGTTGCTAATATCAAAGCAATTTTACGGTTTATTTCTTTATTTAAAAAAATGCCGGAAAACACTAAACATATTTTTGATTTCTCCGGAACGGTTGAACCAATTTTAGCTTGCTGCATTGCAAAACAAAAGTTAAACTAAGATATTTAAAAAAAAAATAGTAAAATAATTTTATGGGTCTTATGATAAAATTAGTATATTATTTGAATTGAACAATTTGAAGGTCTCGTGACCAATGAGCCCCTAAAGCTGTATATTTTTTAAATGATTTATTTAACATATCCAAAAATACTTAAAGTACCATGCTTTTTCATAGTAATAATTTCCAACTATTTTTTTTAGTTGGAACAGGTGTCTACGTTGTTTATGAATGCCCCTAAAGAAAATGCTTTTTTAATCTTTTTTAGTTGTTCACATCGTCTGCTGCAGATTGCCAGATTTTGCAGATTTTCGGGCACATCACAAAAACGCAAATGAGATCAACTTGATGGTAAAATAATCTTTTCAAAATCTGGTTTTGGCAAAAGAAGCAAAACATTGTTATCTTTTAAGTAAATAATTTATTTAATCAAAAATAATCAAATAATATTGCAAAACAATATGTTTGAGCATTGAGCCTGTGCCCAAAAATCTTCAAATGTGGCATTCCTGGTCTGCTGTGTGCTATCTTGTGACAACGACCATTTTGATCGAAAATGAATTAAGCATGACGTTTTTCTATACTTAACAAACACTACAAGATGCTTTAATCCAATTTTGGAAATACGCTTCCGTTTCCCGGATATCGCAAAACACACTTGTGACACGTCATACATGTTTTCGGAAAATGTGGAATTTTTTTCTTATTTTTCACAAATTTGTGTTGATACTTATTTTTCAAAAGCAATTCCATCTTATGTTATTGAAAATACATTGATTAAGTCGATTCAACCATTGATTTGAGCTTATTTTAGTATGTAGGACAACTCAGCGTTCCCTCCTGGATGGGGGCGATCGTTCGCCAGCGTGGTCGCTGCCGGCAGTGGCAATACAGCCCAGCAAGAAGTTACCGGAGAAGATCTCTTTATCCTGCCAGAGTTTTTTGCTCTCGCAGGAGAGATGATGACGCGGTTTCGGCCCTTGGGGAGCTGATGATCAAGCACATCTGTAAAGGATAAAAAACTGTTATCTAGTTTTAAGCTTTCTCTATTTCTATCCCTTTTCCTTTGCAATTTTAGTAAGTTTTTTTTTCTTACTCTTGGTGACACCTTTATTTACAAGCAATAACTGATTCAAAATGGATTATGATGTAACACACAGCTGTACGGAAATCCAAAACTCTGTTATGTACTTCAAAAGAACTTATTGTATCTTGATTATTCACCAATAAAACCGAATTGAAATTGAAATATTAGTTTGTATGGGAATATTGTGCACACTTGTGACACGTAGTACAATTTTACTTTGAAAACACACTTGTGACACGTGCTTTTCAGATTTTTGTTTACATAATTTACTGTATCTTTTAACTGGTATAACCAAATTAGTTGAAACTTGGAGCGTTTGTTTAGCGATACTATACGAACCGATTGCTTAAACAAGTTTGACTCCATCATTCATAGTTTTGAAATTATTTATCATCAAACTTTAAAAATCGATTTTCTCGAAAAGTACTTAATGGACGCGCCAATTTTTTTTAGAAATTTTGCCTTTTCATGTTATTTTTAATGAAAAAAACTGATTATCATTAGTGCAAAAATGCTTACCGAGCTAATTTTTTTTAAATAGTTGTGCTGCTTAGTGAATTATTGAAAATGGAACCTGTTTTGGCTTCACAGAAAAAAATAATGTAAATTTGGAAGCTTTAATTTTGGAAGGTTTAATATTACCTCTTTTATGATGTAATTTTACCTCAATTTAGACTGAAAAAGTGACATTACAACAGAAAAGTGGTAAAATTACACATTTCCAGAGGTAAAATTACACCTTTTTTCTGACATAAAAGATGTACCCCTTCCCAGATGTAATATTACCATGATTTTTTTTTCTGTGTTTCTTACTAAAGAAAGGCATAGGTTTTACTTTATGTCTGCACATTATTTCAATTTTCTTTCACGAATTAAAACAAGAAGATTGTGTTTTCCGAAACATTTTATTTAAAATATTCACTGGGAATGGATTAAACTAGGTTTTGATGTGTTACAGCTTCGAGTGCAGCTACAAGTGCGCCAAGGGACTCATTGAATATACTTAGGAGAATGTCATATATATTTTGATTTGTGTAAGATGGTTTCAAAAACCATCAACGTCAGTGGAATTTTCTTTAGGATTTTTTTATTTGTTGTCATTTAAATAGTACCATTGCGTGTGATTTCAGCCTCAGTGTATCCAAACTTTTTTATATCGTATGATTATAATAATAATGGAGTGATTATAAAGTTTTGGTAACTGTATTCCACCTGTTTGGGGAAAGAGTTTTTTTCAGCTCTTTCGTGGCTAAACTGTTTTCTAGATTGAGAGTAAAACGATTATGTTTGATTGCCTAAGTAAAAGATTAAGTTATGCGTTAAAATTACAGTAAGTAAGATAAGTCACTAGGGAGCAGGAGGGAGGTGGTGCTGCGGGTAGGTTACTTTAGTCAACTTCCAGTTTCCGGAAGCTTCCGATCACTCCGGCGGCGATGTCGGCGTCGGTAGTGTTGGCCCAAAAGGCGGAGTTCTTGCTGATCTCGATCTGCATTTCGTCCAGGGCAACCAGCTGTTCACGTTTGCTCTTCAGCACAGCCTTGAACTGGGCGATACATTCGTCCATGGGGACGGTGCCACCGTACTCTTTGGGCAGATACTTCGGGTTGACCTTGGCCTTGAGCTCTTCCATGCTCTTGTGCACAAAGACACGGTTCTTGAGCTTATCGCTCAGCACGGACAGAATGAAATCGGACAGTTTGTTGGCGAACGAAGGCAGGTTGACAAAGTGGTTCTCCTTCTGGCGCATTGGCAGCGAGTTCTGGACGCAGTGCGCCAGGTTCTTGATGTCCGTGAAGGACCAGATGCCGAGGAAGCCCATCGACAGGTCGGAGTCATCGATGACGTGCACGTAGCCGGCGATCTGAGACTCTTCCTCGTCCAGCAGGGCCTCGCAAACCATCGAGTGGACGCGGATCAGCTGGGCAGCCGTGAAGCGATTCGTGTCGTACTTGCCGGCGTTGGAGAACACGATCTTGCGGCCCTTCTCGTCACGTTCCGGCAGAGCAAACAGATAGCCGGTGTCGATGATCGCTTCCAGCTCGGGATCGTTGACGTCCAGCTTGTGGAACCAGTTCGGGTAGATCTGCCGGATGGACAGATACTTCTCTAGCATTTCCGTGGCCGCCGGGATGGAGAATTTCTTCGTGCGCAGGAAGCGCAGCAGAAACGGAGCGTCCGTGCGGCATTTCTTGATGAGCGGATGCTTGGCGATCCACTCGCGGAACTGCTTCAGGGCGTTCTCGCGGATGTCGTCCTCCTCGCGCAGTTCGTCCTGGGCCTGCAGTTTGAACTTATCCGGCAGGTCGAAGCTGTAGCTGTCGTACGACTCGGGCGCTTTGCACAGGTTCAGAGCGGCTGCCACTGGAAAGAAACATGTGAAAAATCAATATTTTATAGTGTCAGTATTTTCTATTTCAAGGTCTCATTGTTGAATTGATGCGCATATTAGGGGAATGTATTCTTTATTAGATTTTGATTATGCTGTACAGCTCAAAGTTGTTGGAGTTCGCTTATTGCCTGGTGAATTGTGAATCTTGTTCTGATATTTGTAAGTTAGCGTGCTGGACTCACTTAGCACCTCTTTCCGTCAAGCGATACAGAATGGTGCTGAGATTATGAAATACTTAGAAAGTGAAACCAATCAACACAACCAAGCAGATCATCCGATCGCCGTCGACCACATGCAAAAACGTGTTGTACGACCGGTTCTTGTTGTTTACGCACAATAACACCTGTCTGTCTGTGCGTATCATACAGACACGCTATAACACATGCTCACGTTGTGACATAACGCCACCCTTGCGTTGAACGGAGAGGAGTTCGCCTCGATTACCCTATCAACGGCGGGCAATTCGCTAAGGTGCAAATTTTACTCTAGGCGCCTTGGCGTGACCGACAAATCCAAAACTAATCTAGTTCAAGTGACGACCATAATTTGCGCAACCTTATAATAACAGCTGAGGAAATTATGGCATCATTACCAGCCACCGATCACTTGCTAATTAGTCTACAGCTGGCAACACTGACCCGCTGTCATTCCGCCATAATGGCGTTGTCGCGCATCGTTAGGCAATCAAACACGGTAAATCTGCTGGTCCGCAGACTAAACGACTGTCACCGGGGTGGAAAACGACTTTTGGACATCGCATTTGTCATCCGTGCGTGGCGAAATTTTGGCGCCTTTTTCGGGGGCAGGGTGGCCAACACTAATTGTTTGTGTTACCATATCGGGATATGGTTGAGGAAATCTTTCGAGGCCACGAACACAGACAATTGTTAGCGCCGTGTGTCGTCGGAAATATTTTGCGTAACGGTTTCACCGGTCACCATCATGATTCACTCAGGATTTGAACCGTGGCCGCTGAGGCGAAGTAACTGTAGTAATTCGTTGGGGTTGTGCTACGAAGACGCACATGGATTATGGTCAAGTTTAGTTAAATACTACATGTGGATAGCTTAAATTTTCACTAAATTTCTTAATATAATTGAAAATAACAATTTTTGCAATTGAACAAAACTATTCTCTTCATAATTAAACATTTCATAATGACTTTCTTTTAAGCGAAAGCGGAATTGAGAGGAATAGAACTTCATGTTCGCAGAATTAGCAACATTGTATGAAATTTTAATAAACAAATCAAACCAAGAATCAAACCAATATTGTTGGATCAATACGAGCTAACTACTTGAACTTCAAGCATTTCTGCCGTTTGACGTCACATTCATTCCTTATACAAACTCCCTAAAGGCCAAACCAATTGGCGAGAGAGAACGATCATTTCGCGCCTTTTGACGCAAATCAAACAGCACACACCCAAAGGTGACTAAAACAAGTTTAACCAAACCACAGTGCTAAGAGGGATGAGTCCGTCAGACAGTCTTAAAGTTACGTAAATTCATCACTTTTGTGAACTTTTTTGTGCAGACTGCGAGTTGGCATTTATTCAAGCAACATTTTTAATATCTGTTACAGATGAAAGTACATTCACTTTTACTTTCAAGTAAAACAGGTTTAAACCTAAAATGAAAATAACAAACAGAAAAAGAACATAAAATAACATCTCTTGAACAGACTGTCTACAAGAGTTGGCCCTACTCGAGGTCATTGGATCGCTTGCATCCCTAAACGAAGGTCTTAAACCGTCGCATTACAAGAAAAATATCAACTCTCCGAGAAGAAACGTGAAACGTGCCCACGACTGACAGCAGCAGCAGTGGGAACTTTCTCTTTTGCTCGGAACGGGCAACTCTGCTGAAGTTGGCAACACGTGCACAGGCGGAGGTTGTTGAACCAATGTTGTTGATGGACGTTTTTGCTGACGCTGGTCAAATTTCAAGGCATCTATTTATAGAAGCCTGTTCAAAAGATTTGTTGTTCGACTTTGGGTTAAAGAAAGTCCTAAGTTCAAGGTGTTCACCGTGAACTCTTTCGATAAAGTTGGCCGGCAATGGAAATTGGAGCTTCCTTTCCCTAAAAAAATGTGTTATTGGTGTTGTGAAGAACGGTCAAAATGAAACGAAAAAAAGGCTAAATGAAATATAGGTTAGGCCAATTATTGGGTTATTCGACCTCTTCCGTGTCAGATTTGTTTGCATGTCAGTCATTATTTCTTTTTCTTGCATGTTTACTAATTTACGATGAATATGAGTGACTTTAGTTCACACCAATTTCTCATTACTGAATTCAGTTAAATTTTCTTAAATATGCACCACTAAAATTTTCAGTAAATAAAAACTTGCTGAAATTTCAGCAAACTTTGAAAGCTCCTTTTTTTCAGCGAAAAACTAACTGAAAATTTCAGTAGTGCTGATTTCAGAAAATATCAACTGAAAACTAACATCAGAATTTGCTGTGTAGCAAAGATTTTATTTTAATTTTTCATATAATTTTCAATAAAGAGCAGTTAAAATATGTTAATTTATAAGTAGTTTCAAGTGATATTTAAATGGTATCATTAAAAATATCTTTCTAATATCTTTTTGAAATTTTGTGCAAAATGTAGCATTTCACCAAGCTAACCAGAATTGTAACATTTTTATTAGCTGTTTTTATAAGATTTTTTTTTTAAATAAATTAGTTGGATGCTAATGTTTTTTAAAGTTTGTGTCTAGATTACCAAATTTTCAAAATCTTAAAACAAAAAGTATCACAAAATGCTACATTACATGCTTCTATAAAAAATAGCAAATTAAAAATAGGAAATAATTTGGCCCTAAAATTCTAAATGAGCCAAATTGATGTCAGCAATCGGTGTGGCTATTTCCATCGACATTTCTTATTTATTTTGTGAAAATATTCACCCCCTTGATTTTTCGAGTCATTATTGAAGAGGACGACATAAACTTTGAAAAATATTTGCAACGGTCTTATTCTAGAAATCGAACTATTGTTTTCAGACAATTCATACAAAACAGATTAAAACTGAACGAACGAAACTGAAATTTCGAAAAATGTGTCCACGTGCTTGACACGTAATGTGTTTGTTGAAAATGTTTCAGTAACCTCTGTGATTTAAGATGATTTTTATGAATATTCTGGGTTGTCATATAAATATGGCGATTTCATAAAAAAATATGTAAGCTTTGCGTCAGTGAGGAAAGGCAAAACTTGTTTGGACCAACATTTTGAGAAGGTTTGATCAGTATTGTATTTATTTATTTTATTGCAAAAACCTCAAAAGGCCTGATACCAAAAAGATCAAAAGACATGACCTCGAAGGAATCTAAAAAATGACAATTAATGATGTGACACAAAAATTTAACTCCTTGTTTAAACTCAGTTCGAAGGAATTATACGACACGATTCTTATGAATTTAATCTTGCCCGGATTGGCTATTTCTGAGAAAAAAGTTCAGCATTCAATAAGAAACTTTTTTCATTTGAAAGATGGAAAGTTTATTTGGAAAATGTTCGAACAGTATCCAAATGTGACATAATAGTTTATGCAACAAGTTGCAAAACTTAGAATTTTTCAGCACGAGTATTTTTTTTCTGTTTGATTATGCGGCTTAATACTCAAACTGAAAATAGAATAAATCCTGATTCTTAGGAATATTGTCTATAACACAGTCCCTATTGAGAGGTAAAGTGATGTTCCATCCAGATGGTAAAAACTTGAGTTTTAGTCGTACGAGGTTTACCGAGTTGGATAAATACAACGAGTACTGAAATAGTAGTTTATGCAACAAGTTGTAAAAAGAGGATTTTTTCAGCACAAGTCGTGCATTTATCCAAAGAGGTACACCGAGTTGGATAAATACGAAGAATGCTGAAAAAATCATGTTTTGCAACGAGTTCCATACAACATTTTTTGCAATTTCAAAAAACACACACTGAGTGAAATTTTATGTCAAATGCTCATGTATTTTGTCAATAAATCGTTTAATTCAATTTTTTTCTTGAAAATTGTTACTTTTCGAAACAAGTGCTGAAAAGTTCAACTTTTCTGCACCCATTTGAGTGCTGAAAAGTAGAATTTTTCAGCATTTATTTTGAAAAGTGTTGCTATTCGATTCTGTTATTTTTGGTACAGAAAAGTAGGCTATTTCGTCGTTCAAGAATGACAGGAAAAGTAAGTAGTTTCACGACGGAATTGCAAAATAGTAGTTTATGCAACAAGTTGCAAAAATAAGATCTTTTCAGCACGCGTCGTATATTTATCCAACGAGATTTACCAAGTTGGATAAATATAACGAGTGCTGAAAAAATCAAGTATTGCAACAAGTTCCATACAACATTATTTTGCAAAAACACCCTTAGAATGAAATTGTAAGTTAAATGTCCATATTTTTAGTCAAAACAATGCACAGTGGTCCAGATCGCAAAATTAAGTGGAAAATGGATTTTCCGAAAAATGGTTAAATTTTGGAGCTTTGGTGTCTTCAGAAGAGTTGTTGCAAATGGAAAGGGGCAACTTTTGGTTTGATTAAAAATTAGGGTGGTTCACGATTAGGGTGAATTTGAAAATCTAACTTTACAGGAATATTTTTAGGTTTTTTGTTGTCTTCTAGAAAGTTGTTGGGCTTGCCAATTCATTGTTGAAGACACCAAAATTTTATCTCGTAATCTACGCCTTCTATGACCAAATTTATAGAAATCATCTGAGCAAACCTTCAAAAATCCGTTTTTTGAACGTGGCAATTCAGGGTTAAGTTCTAGAGAAAAGTGATGTTCAGAGCACTTTTAGAGCTCTAAAAAAAGAACATTTTTAGTTGTTGACATGTCAATTTGAACTTAAGGGTCAAAAGTTACAGCCATTTTAGGGTAAAAAGATGCAAATTTAAAACTTAAATATCTCGAAAAGGCGCAAGCCAAATTTTAAGCACCAGGTTGCATTTGAAAGAGGAGATCTAGCACTACGAACGCTGAAAAAATCTTAGAGGTCTTTTTCTTTAAACTCGAGATATCTTCATTTGAAAAGTCTAATTTTTAAGGGAAAATCATATGGGTCCACCCTAACGAAATTCGAAAATTGTTCAAATATATGTTTTTCCATGTGATTTTGCCCACTGAATCCGAATCTGCCCTCAGAATTGAGCTTAAGTGTCGAAAAATCGATTTTTGGTCATATTTAGGGTTTAAATGATAATTTTACATAGCCATGTTAACAAATAAAAAATCACCCTGATCGTGATCCACCCTAATTTTTAACCAAACCAAAAGTTGCCCCTTTCCATTTGCAACAACTCTTCTGAGGACACCAAAGCTTTAAAACTTAACCATTTTTCGGAAAATCCATTTGCCACTTAATTTTGCGATCTGGACCACTGTGCAATGTTGCCAAATTTCGAGTAGGTTGTCAAAAAGTTCATGTTTTGAATACAGAATACTAAATTTTTCCATAATTCGTTTTGCCTTTCTCACCTCAATGAGTAAAGGCTATAAAATCACTCGATAAATGAACTTCTTGATTAGAACTCGTAGACCCACCTTCACGTATACCTATCGACTCGGAATCAAATTCTGAAAAAATGTCTGTGCATGTGTATGTCTGTAAGTCCGTGCACCGAAAAATCTGCACACGATTATCTCCGGGCTGGCTGAACCGATTTGGACCGTTTTGGTCACATTCGATCCGTCTTTGGGTCCCACAAGACCCTAGTTAATATTATGAAGTTTAGAAAAGTATTTCAAAAGTTTTGCTAAAAAAACGATTTCAGATAAACTTCGAAAGATTGTATAAAGGGTGGTTTTTGTAAGAAAACCCTTCATGCTATACATTTAGAAATATATTTGAAAGGCCTTTCCAACGAGCCCAAAACGTTGAAGATCGGATAACCCTATCAAAAGTTCTAAGTACTTTAGTGTTTTTAATTCACTTTTTTTGAGGCCGGATCTCAGTTATTTTGAACAACATACACTTTTCTGAAGCTGTGTAGTGTATTCACTTTTTTTTTTTTTTTTTTTAATTTATATTTATTCAAATTTCTTTTCCATGTACATTCATTCAGTTAAAATATTATTGAGTGTCCAATCACAAACGATGACTTTTCACCTCAATTTCAAATACTAGCAACTTTCATTTATTCATGAAATATTGTAGCTTTCGCTATTCAGTGATTTCAAATGTAGGAGGTCCTACATGTACAAAAGGGAAAAGGGATACCTTAAAACTAACTTATAAACTATATAAAGAGCGGATCAATGCAGCTGAAGACTGCAATGATTTTTGTCGAAATGCATCAATTATCTTATTGGACATAACATCCAAAGTGTCAACTTCGGCTAATTGATGAAGTTCACTGGTGCTGAACCAGGGAGGAAGTTTCAGAATCATTTTCAGAATTTTGTTCTGAATCCTCTGAAGTTTTTTCTTCCTGGTTAAGCAACAGCTTGTCCAGATCGGCACAGCATAAAGCATGGCAGGTCTGAAAATTTGTTTATAAATTAACAGTTTATTCTTGAGACAAAGTCTAGAATTCCTGTTTATAAGTGGATACAAACATTTAATATATTTGTTACATTTAACCTGGATACTTTCAATGTGATCCTTGTAAGTAAGGTTTTTGTCAAAACCAAGTCCAAGATATTTCACTTGATCCTCCCACTTTAAATTTACCTCATTCATCTTTATAATGTGATGACTTTTTGGTTTAAGAAAATCAGCCCTTGGTTTGTGAGGGAAAATAATAAGTTGAGTTTTTGCAGCATTTGGAGTAATTTTCCATTCTTTCAAATAAGAATTGAAAATATCCAAGCTTTTTTGTAATCTTCTTGTGATGACACGAAGGCTTCTGCCTTTGGCGGAGATGCTTGTGTCATCAGCAAAAAGTGATTTCTGACATCCTGGGGGCAAATCAGGCAAGTCAGAAGTGAAAATATTGTATAAAATTGGACCCAAAATACTTCCTTGAGGGACGCCAGCACGTACAGGTAGTTGATCAGATTTGCTATTCTGATAACATACCTGCAGAGTACGATCCGTCAAATAATTTTGAATAATTTTCACGATATAAATCGGAAAATTAAACCTTTTCAATTTCGCAATCAAACCTTTATGCCAAACACTGTCAAATGCTTTTTCTATGTCTAGAAGAGCAGCGCCAGTAGAATAGCCCTCAGATTTGTTGCTTCGAATTAAATTTGAAACTCTCAACAACTGATGAGTAGTTGAATGCCCAAGGCGAAATCCAAACTGCTCATCAGCGAAAATTGAATTTTCATTAATGTGCGTCATCATTCTATTAAGAATTATTCTTTCGAATAATTTACTAATAGATGAAAGCAAACTAATGGGCCGATAGCTTGAGGCTTCAGCAGGATTTTTATCCGGTTTCAAAATCGGAATTACTTTGGCATTTTTCCAACTACTGGGAAAATATGCCAAATCAAAACATTTGTTGAAAATTTTGACCAAGCAACTTAAAGTTGCTTCTGGTAATTTTTTAATTAAAATGTAAAAAATGCCATCCTCACCAGGGGCTTTCATATTTTTAAATTTTTTGATAATAGATTTTATTTCATTCAGATCCGTATTAAAAACTTCATCTGATGAAAATTCTTGTTCAACAATATTCTGAAATTCTATTGAAATTTGATTTTCAATAGGACTCAAAACATTCAAGTTGAAATTATGAGCACTCTCAAACTGCTGAGCAAGTTTTTGAGCTTTTTCCCCATTAGTTAATAGAATATTATCACCATCTTTTAAAGAAGGGATGGGTTTTTGAGGTTTCTTAAGAACCTTTGAAAGTTTCCAAAAAGGTTTGGAATAAGGTTAGTGTATTCACTTCATGAATGTGAGGAAGGCACCAACCACCTAAAGGTGGATTAAGTAACGTTTTTAAATGTAAAATACGGTACAATACGGTATATATTAAAATTTCGAACATCAATTATGTTCAAATTCACATAAAGTTGGCTTCGTTTGACATCCATTTATGAAAATCTAAGTGTTATCGAAAAAAATAAGGCATGTTTAAAAAAAATGTTCCCTTGCCAAAACCTACATTATCCAAAAAATATGTCAGTTTCCCCTATATTCCAAACCAACGACGGTTGCAAACAAAACTCATCTCTTTTCTACAGTCCATAACACCGCGTTACTCAAATATCTATCGATCTCGTAGCCCCCAATCATCTCCTTTGCTCCAATTTGACCAGACGTGCAAAGATGTGAAAATTGATCGACAAACTCCGAAATCAATTTCCCAATCAGCTGCATCAAGGTTAACCCACTCAAACAAGCACACACAAAAAAAGCTTCCCAAATAACCAAATTTCTTCTCTCCATTACATTCAGTCTCGCCTCAATTGCACTTTCTCTTTCATTTTCGTGGGCTTCATTGACCAACGCCGTGTCTGTTGTAACTCACTTTTTTCGGCTTCAACGGTGATTCCTGATGGGTGTGTGTGTGTGTGTGGGGATGGTCTTCGCGTGGCCGGGAGGGGAAAGGGTGAGGAAGTTCAGGGTCTCTCGCTCGCCAAGATCCGGATTCGAAAAGGAAAATTTTTCACCCAAAAATCACGAACGCGAAAATTTCTACTGAACACGGCGCACGGCACGGCCCCACACGAGCTTCGAACACACTTCCGAATTCCGAGATGGATAAATCCAAACTGACTGGTCCGCGAAAGCTCCGCCACAAAAATTGAAAGCCAGCCGCGGTGGACCGACGATCGACGTAATCTTCCCCCACCCCATGGCGCGGGTTTTTTTACAAACACAAGCACACGATGGTGATAGTGTGAGAGTTTGTGACACAGTTATAAAAAAAAAGTTGAAAATTTGAAAACGCTACAGGAATCGAACCGTTCTAATTTATTGTTAAATGATGATCTCAAAAATACTTAAAGTCAATTAAACCTATATTTTTATTTTAAGTTTTGAACAGTGGCTGGACAGCTGCAGTGCGTGGCACGTGGTCTTTCTCTTTTGGTAATGGTGATAAAGAAGAACAAAAACAGCGGAACACAGCAGAGAAGAAGCAAACACACAATCAAACAAAGCGCGAGCTTTCACTGTGTGTGAGCGAAAAGCACGAAGTGATTGGCTTTTTTGGCTGGTGGAGGTTCGTCGCTTGGCGCTTGCAAGTCACTGTGAAATTTTGGGGTGATGAGCGGGTTTTTTTTGGTTGCTGGTCCGGCGAAAAAGTAGTGCAGTGGGACGTTACGTTGGAAGATGGTAGAATGGTTAGATAGAAAACTGTAGAAAGATACAATATTGACTTATTATATTTTAAAGTTCAAAATCTTGTAGTATAGTTTATTACATAAGGCCGTTGCAAATATTTTTTTAGTTTATGTCCCTCGACCCTAAACAAACACGAGGAAACGAGTGGGAAGGGGGCAAAAAAAGTATACAAATATAAAACTTAAGATTACAAATCATGGTTTTAACATTTGGATGAAAAAATGATTTAAAATGCATTTTACATTAAAGAAAAAATAACCATTTGTGTTACATTAGTATTTCATAAAAATGCAATATTTTTTGAAAGGAGTTCAAAAATACTTAATATGATTATAAACGCATAAAAATGCATTTTAAATGGTTTTCAGTTGATTCAACTACTGTTTTCATAAGTCATTTTAGAAGTTTTTTTTCGAAAAATATTATTTTTGCCCCCGACATATGCTTTGAAAAACATAATTGAAAACATATATCTTTTTATTTTATTGTTTTCAAATGATTTTTTTTATTTGATTTTCCTTTTTTTGCGCGTGGCGCGTCGAAAAACTCGGTTTTTATTTTTGATATCATATCTCGGGAACGTACGACCTCCATTTTTTAAATATTATGTAAAATTGTCAGAGGAATCCGATAAATTTTTTTTTGCAATTCCGCTATGAAACTGTCAACCTTACCTGTTCTTCGGGAGAGACGAAACGGCCTACTTTTCCTCACAAAAAACAGTGCTGAAAAGTAGTATTTTTCAGCACTGTTTGTAGTGGTTTGGTTTGGTTTAGGGTCCCATACATCGCTATTGAATTGTTTGAAGTTTGGATAACTAGTTCAAAAGTCATGTATAAAAATGTGTTTTCACATACATCCGGATCTCATTTATATGCATGCAAGCGATGTCCGGATCCATCACTCGACCCATCGTTGGTTAGGTAATCAAGAAACCTTTCCAATGAGTCCAAAATAATGAAGATCTGGCAACCCTGTCTCGAGTTCTGACCACTTAAGTGATATTTATGTACTTTTTTGTAGCTGGATCTCACTTAAATGTATGTAAACAATGTCCGGATCCATCACTCGACCCATCGATGGTTAGGTAATCAAGAAACCTTTCCAATGAGTCCAAAATAATGAAGATCTGGCTACCCTGTCTCGAGTTCTGACCACTTAAGTGATATTTATGTACTTTTTTTGTAGCCGGATCTCCTTAAATGTATGTAAACAATGTCCGGATCCATCATCCGATCCATCGTTGGTAAGGTAATCAAAAGACTTTTCCAACGAATCTAAAACATTGAAGTTCTGGCAACCCTGTCTCGAGTTCTGACCACTTAAGTGATATTTATGTACTTTTTGTAGCTGGATCTCACTTAAATGTATGTAAACAATGTCCTGATCCATCATCCGACCCATCGTTGGTAAGGTAATTGAAAGATTTTTCAAACAAAACCGAAAAATTGATAATCTGGCAACCCTGTCTCGAGTTCTGACCACTTAAGTGATATTTTTTTACTTTTTTGTAACCGGATCTCACTTAAATGTATGTAAACAATGTTCGGATCCATCATCCGACCCACCGATGGTTAGGTAATCGAAAGACCTTTCCAACGAGTTTAAAACATTGAAGAACTGGTAACCCTGTCTCAAGCTATGACCACTTATGAGCCCTTGAGGGGATACATGTTTTTTTGTATTCCAGAACTTAAGGTATGGCAACTTATAAACACAGTTTGTTTTCACAACTTTCACATTCTTACTGTTCTCTAGAATTTCTAATAAAAACTAACTTAATTCACCTATGTGGTTGGTGCCTTCCTCACTCTTTTCCAACAATGGGTGATATGTGATATGGTGGGTTTGGACACAAATTTCGTCTAATTTCGTGAGACCCAATTCGTAATCATTAAGAGACCCAATTCGTAAGCATTAAACCAATAAAATAGCGATAAAATTTAGCTAGTGTTTTAAGGGGTGTACCCCATTTGGCATAATGGACATTTGGCATAACGGGTTTTCAAGAAGGACGTTTGGCATAATGGACGTTTGGCATAATTGGTCCAAGACATCAGGGACGTTTGGCATAATGGACATTTGGCATAATGGACGTTTGGCATAACTCGTTCAAAAACTATCAAGGACGTTTGGCATAATGGACATTTGGCATAATGGACATTTGGTATAATGGACGTTTGCTAGCTTTTTTTTGTTTTGTTAAATTAGTATATTTTTTTGTAAAGAATAATAACTTATAGCTTTTTTCCTATTTTCTAAACAGATAGTTTTACTTTAAAAGCTTTATAATGCATTTTTTCATAAAATTATTTAAAATTCTTTTTTAGAAAGTGTCTATATAAAATTAAGATTTTTCTCCTTTTGAAATAGCAGCTAATTTTTTGTATTATTTTTTTCTTTCTTTTATTTTAAATTCAACTAACAAAGAGATGTAAGTTTTGCCAGTCTTTAAATATTTTGCAATAAAGATTTTACACTATTTTCCCTTTTCCCTCCTTTTTTGAATTCAACCTGAAGAATGTATGAACATTTGCTCTTCATTAAAGAAATGCAATTAATATTGTTAAAGCAATTCTCTCTTCTTTAATTTTAAAACTAAAAGAAGGTAAAATCTCTCAAAAGATGTGCAGTTATTGTTTTTTTAAATGCAATTTTCCCTTCTTTAATATTCAACCTTAATAAGGGATGTTCATTTTTCATTCTTTAAATATTTGACAAATGAGTTGTTATGAAATTTTCCCTTCTTTTAGTTTAAATTCAACGTTTAGAAGGGAAAATCTCATAAAAAATATGTTTTGAATACTTGACAATTGCCTTTGTTTAGTTTATGAAATTTTCCCTTCATTTATATAAAATTAAACTTATAGAAGGAAAAGTCTCTTTAAAGATTCACATTTTGCCACTCTTCAAATGTTTGACAATTGCATTATTTTTATGTTTTTCACCAACCTCTTTTCAAAAAATCAATGTAATTAGCAATTAATTTTTTAAACAGTTTTCTCTTCTTTAAGATTAGTTTTAAATAAATACCTTTATTGCAAAAATAAAGCAACAGAGAAAAAATGTGCAAAAATGATAGAAATGTTTAAAGAGAACATCTATAAGAGAATTTCCCTTCTTAAGTTGTATATGAAATATGGTAAAATTTCATAAAACAACTAAATTGCAAAATATCTAATGAAAAGTAAAATCGAAATCTGCAAAACAATTAATTTCATGAATTAATTAAAACAGTAAATCTTCAACATGGGTCATACATCGACATCTGACTACTCTTGTGTCACCAAGCTGTTGTGGCCAAGGCAGTTTAGTTATTGACACTCCTCCGTCCAAGGCGGAAAAAAAGTTGGAACGCTAACTTCAACTCGCTGGTTCTCAGCCAAAACTCAACCAATCTGGATGATTCCTTTTTCCAGAGATTTGTACGGATCTCCAGATGAGCCTAGAACTTTGCAGATTTCGATTTGATCAATCCTCTAATTACTACGACTAAATTAGTCGGAGCAACTTTTTTTTCGCGTGTATTTCCGAAAAGCGACTCAAGCGGGAACATTTTTGCTACGCTGCAAAAATACAATAACTTTGCTAAAATGTTAGCAAAACCCATTAAATTATATATCAAAATTTCCGTTATGATCTCAGGATTATGATGAGCTTCTCAAATTTCCATTATTTTCTCAAAAAAATCACAAAACTACGTAAAACTACAGAAAAAATATAAAATGCCTCATTTTATGATTAGAACTTTATGGTAAAATCATTGATTTCATTGATTTTTTTATGAAAATGTTTCAAGTGATCTAAATTATAAGTTTCAGAATCATTCTGGGTGTGTTTCTTCCTAAATACTACAAAATTTTACCAAAACTACGTAAAATACAGAAAATTTTATTGTTTCCTTTAGAACTTTATTTGCTTCATGATAAAATCATTGATTTTTTTTTGAAAATGTTTCAAATGATCTAAATTATAAGTTTCCGAATCATTCTGAGTGTGTTTTCATCCTGAATACTACAAAATTTTACCAAAACTACGTAAAATACATAAAATTTTATATTTTCCTTTAGAACTTTATTTGCTTCATGGTAAAATCAATTATTTATTTCATGATTTTTTTTCAAATGATCTAAATTATAAGTTTTCGAAACATTCTGAGTGTGATTCTTACTGAATACTACAAAATATTACCAAAACTACGTAAAATACAGAAAATTTTATTGTTTCCTTTAGAACTTTATTTGCTTCATGATAAAATCATTGATTTTTTTTGAAAATGTTTCAAATGATCTAAATTATAAGTTTCCGAATCATTCTGAGTGTGTTTTCATCCTGAATACTACAAAATTTTACCAAAACTACGTAAAATACAGAAAATTTCAAGCTTTCCTTTAGAACTTTATTTGCTTCATGATAAAATCATTGATTTATTTTATGAAATTGTTTCAAATGATCTAAATTATAAGTTTCCGAATCATTCTGAGTGTGTTTTCATCCTGAATACTACAAAATTTTACCAAAACTACGTAAAATACAGAAAATTTTATCCTTTCCTTTAGAACTTTATTTGCTTCATGGTAAAATCAATTATTTATTTCATGATTTTTTTTTCAAATGATTTTAATTATAAGTTTTCGAAACATTCTGAGTGTGATTCTTACTGAATACTACAAAATATTACCAAAACTACGTAAAATACAGAAAATTTTATTGTTTCCTTTAGAACTTTATTTGCTTCATGATAAAATCATTGATTTTTTTTTGAAAATGTTTCAAATGATCTAAATTATAAGTTTCCGAATCATTCTGAGTGTGTTTTCATCCTGAATACTACAAAATTTTACCAAAACTACGTAAAATACAGAAAATTTCAAGCTTTCCTTTAGAACTTTATTTGCTTCATGATAAAATCATTGATTTATTTTATGAAAATGTTTCAAATGATCTAAATTATAAGTTTCCGAATCATTCTGAGTGTGTTTTCATCCTGAATACTACAAAATTTTACCAAAACTACGTAAAATACATAAAATTTTATATTTTCCTTTAGAACTTTATTTGCTTCATGGTAAAATCAATTATTTATTTCATGATTTTTTTTTCAAATGATCTAAATTATAAGTTTCCGAATCATTCTGAGTGTGATTCTTACTGAATACTACAAAATTTTACCAAAACTACGTAAAATACAGAAAATTTTAAACATTCCTTTAGAACTTTATTTGCTTCTTGGTAAAATCAATAATTTATTTTATGAAAACGTTTCAAATGATCTAAATTTTAAATTTTCCGAATCATTCTGAGTGTGTTTCTTCCTGAATACTACAACATTTTACCAAAACTACGTAAAATACAGAAAATTTTGTGCTTTCCTTTAGAACTTTATTTGCTTCATGATAAAATCATTGATTTATTTTATGAAAATGTTTCAAACGATCTAAATTAAAAGTTTTCGAATCATTCTGAGTGTGTTGCTTCCTGAATACTACAAAATTTTACCAAAAATACGTAAAATACAGAAAAATTTTTACTTTCCTTTAGAACTTTATTTGCTTCTTGGTAAAATCATTGATTTATTTTATGAAAATGTTTCAAATGATCTAAATTATAAGTTTTTGAATTATTCTGAGTGTGATTCTTCCTGAATACTACAAAATTTTACCAAAACTACGTAAAATACAGAAATTTTTATACTTTCCTATAGAACTTTATTTGCTTCATGGTAAAGTCAATTATTTATTTTATGTTTTTTTTTTCAAATGATCTAAATTATAAGTTTCCGAAACATTCTGAGTGTGATTCTTTCTGAATACGACAAAATTTTACCAAAACTACGTAAAATACAGAAAATGTTTTGCTTTCCTATAGAACTTTATTTAATTCATGGTAAAATCATTGATTTATGGTATGAAAATGTTTCAAAAACTCTAAATTATAAAATTTCAAAACTATATGTTTATGTTTTCATCCGAAAAGTAATAAATATTAAAAAAAATACAAAATAAACTTCAATACAGATTTTTTTCAAAAAATCGAAATATTCGTTGCAAAAAATTTTCAACTTTATTTATCGATGTGAAATCGAATTTGCAATCAAAAATTATTTTAGTGATTTTGTCATAAAGTGCACCGTTTACAAGTTATAGCCATTTTTAGGTAACGTTTTTGAAAAAAGTCGCATTTGTTCATTTTTTTTTAATTAGTGCCCATGTTTGCCCACCTTTGAAAAAACTATTTGGCGTCATCCATAAAGTACGTCACGCTCTAGGAGGGGAGGGGGGGTTGTTGCAAGCGTGACAAAGTGTTACAAGGGGGAGAGGGGGGGTCCGTTAGACCGTGACGTCACGCTAGAATATTTCCTGAATACTGAAAATTCAGTCAAAGAATATATCTAAAAAAAGTTTTTATTAGATAAAATTTACTCATAAATCAAACACGACACAAGGCCTTAAGAAACTGAGTTTCCGATGATAGATTTAATATGCTTAAATTATTATATTTTCAAAAAAAAACTGTTGATGGTGATTTCTATCACAACAACATTCAACAAAAAAAAAAAATCTAAACACAACCTGTAAAAATTAAAAACATTCTCGATTGAACTCTGAATTTATAAATAATCCTATTTATAAATCATGTAATAATTATTCAAAAATCAATATGAAGGGGGGAGGGGGTTCAACAGAATGTGACGTATTTTCGAAGGGGGGTTGGAGCCAGCGTGACAAAGTGTGACATAGGGGGGAGGGGGGGGGGGGTTAATTTTGGCAGATTTTAGCTTGACATACTTTATGGATGACGCCTTTTTGAAAAGCTGAGAAAATTTTCTATATTTTGCTTTTTTGAATTTTGTTGATACGACCCTTAGTTGTTGAGATATTGCCATTCACAGGTTGAAACACAGGAAAATTGATGTTTCCTAAGTCTCACCCAAACAACCCACCATTTTCTAATGTCGATATCTCAGCAACAAATGGTCCGATGTTGAAATATGAAACATTTGTGAAATTTTCCGATCTTTTCGAAAAAAAATATTTTCAAAAACTTAAAATCAGGACTAATATTTCAAAAGGGAGTAATATTGAATGCTAGGCCCTTTAAAAAAAATTCAGCTTTTCAGCTTTCAGCTTTTCAAAAATATGTTTTTCAAAGGTGGGCAAACATGGGCACTTATTTAAAAAATGAATAACTGCGACTTTTTTCAAAAAAATTACCTAAAAATGGCTTGACTTGAAAACGGTGCATTTTATACAAAAAAAAATACTGAAGCTCTTTTTGATTGCAAATTCGATATTACATCGAAAAATGAAGTTGACAATTTTTTGCGAACAATATTTAGATTTTTTGAAAAAATCTGTATTTATTCAAAAAATCATAACTCGGTCAAAGATTTTTTCCCATTCTGATAATTTATGACAAGTTGGCATTTGATGTACTCTGAAACATATCAGAAAATAAAAAAAAATAAAAATAGTGTTTTTTGCATCACCATTTTTTACCGTGTATTATGAGTCCTTATCCATACCTACAACTTTGCCGAAGACACCAAACCGATAAAAAAATTCCTTCAAAAGATACAGATTTTTGAATTTTCACATATCATTTTGTATGAACAGCTGCCAAATTTGTATGGAAAATTAAATGAACGAACTAATGATGCAAAATGGCTTCTTTGGGCATACCGAAGACACCAAAATAGTTTCAGCCGGATAAAAAAAAAAATAAATAAAATTAAAGAAAAAATACCGATTCTGTAGAGAACTGCTCCCATACAATAAGCTTCCAAAACAATGCTCTACATTCTAATACCAACATAAAATTATAAATATTATAAAATTTTCTGTATTTTACGTAGTTTTGGTAAAATTTTGTAGTATTCAGGAAGAACCAAACTAAGAATGATTTGGAAACTTATAATTAAGATCATTTGAAACATTTTCAAAAAAAAAAATCAATGATTTTACCATGAAGCAAATAAAGTTCTGAAGGAAAGTATCAAATTTTCTGTATTTTACGTAGTTTTGGTAAAATTTTGTAGTATTAAGCATGAAAACACACTCAGAATGATTCGGAAACTTATAATTTAGATCATTTGAAAAAAAAAACATAAAATAAATAATTGACTTTACCATGAAGCAAATAAAGTTCTATAGGAAAGTATAAAATTTTCTGTATTTTACGTAGTTTTGGAATAATTTTGTAGTATTCAGGAAGAAACACACTCAGAATGATTCGGAAACTTATAATTTAGATCATTTGAAAAAAAATCATGAAATGAATAATTGATTTTACCATGAAGCAAATAAAGTTCTAAAGGAAAGTATCAAATTTTCTGTATTTTACGTAGTTTTGGTAAACTTTTGTAGTATTCAGGATGAAAACACACTCAGAATGATTCGGAAACTTATAATTTAGATCATTTGAAACATTTTCATAAAATAAATCAATGATTTTATCATGAAGCAAATAATGTTCTAAGGGAATGCATAAAATTTTCTGCATTTTACGTAGTTTTGGTAAAATTTTGTAGTATTCAGGAAGAACCAAACTAAGAATGATTCGGAAACATATAATTAAAATCATTTGAAAATTTCTCATGAAATAAATCAATGATTTTACCATGAAGCAAATAAAGTTCCAAAGAAAAGTATCAAATTTTCTGTATTTTACGTAGTTTTGGTAAAATTTTATAGTATTCAGTAAGAATCACACTCAGAATAACTCAGAAACTTATTATTTAGATCATTTGAATCATTTTCATAATATAAATCAATGATTTTATCATGAAGCAAATAAAGTTCTAAAGGAAAGCACAAAATTTTCTGTATTTTACGTAGTTTAGGTAAAATGTTGTAGTATTCAGGAAGCAACACACTCAGAATGATTCGAAAACTTTTAATTTAGATCGTTTGAAACATTTTCATAAAATAAATCAATGATTTTATCATGAAGCAAAGAAAGTTCTAAAGGAAAGCTTGAAATTTTCTGTATTTTACGTAGTTTTGGTAAAATTTTGTAGTATTCAGGATGAAAACATACTCAGAATGATTCGAAAACTTTTAATTTAGATCGTTTGAAACATTTTCATAAAATAAATCAATGATTTTATCATGAAGCAAATAAAGTTCTGAAGGAAAGCACAAAATTTTCTGTATTTTACGTAGTTTTGGTAAAATGTTGTAGTATTCAGGAAGAAACACACTCAGAATGATTCGGAAAATTTAAAATTTAGATCATTTGAAACGTTTTCATAAAATAAATTATTGATTTTACCAAGAAGCAAATAAAGTTCTAAAGGAAAATATAAAATTTTCTGTATTTTACGTAGTTTTGGTAAAATTTTGTAGTATTCAGGATGAAAACACACTCAGAATGATTCGGAAACTTATAATTTAGATCATTTGAAACATTTTCAAAAAAAATCAATGATTTTATCATGAAGCAAATAAAGTTCTAAAGGAAACAATAAAATTTTCTGTATTTTACGTAGTTTTGGTAAAATTTTGTAGTGTTTAGGAAGAAACACACCCAGAATGATTCGGAAAATTTAAAATTTAGATCATTTGAAACGTTTTCATAAAATAAATTATTGATTTTACCAAGAAGCAAATAAAGTTCTAAAGGAATGTTTAAAGTTTTCTGTATTTTACGTAGTTTTGGTAAAATTTTGTAGTATTCAGTAAGAATCACACTCAGAATGATTCGGAAACTTATAATTTAGATCATTTGAAACATTTTCATAAAATAAATCAAATAAAGTTCTAAAGGAAAGCTTGAAATTTTCTGTATTTTACGTAGTTTTGGTAAAATTTTGTAGTATTCAGGATGAAAACACACTCAGAATGATTCGGAAACTTATAATTTAGATCATTTGAAACATTTTCAAAAAAAATCAATGATTTTATCATGAAGCAAATAAAGTTCTAAAGGAAACAATAAAATTTTCTGTATTTTACGTAGTTTTGGTAAAATTTTGTAGTATTTAGGAAGAAACACACCCAGAATGATTCTGAAACTTATAATTTAGATCACTTGAAACATTTTTATAAAAAAATCAATGAAATCAATGATTTTACCATAAAGTTCTAGTCATAAAATGAGGCATTTTATATTTTTTCTGTAGTTTTACGTAGTTTTGTGATTTTTTTGAGAAAATAATGGAAATTTGAGAAGCTCATCATAATCCTGAGATCATAACGGAAATTTTGATATATAATTTAATGGGTTTTGCTAACATTTTAGCAAAGTTATTGTATTTTTGCAGCGTAGCAAAAATGTTCCCGCTTGAGTCGCTTTTCGGAAATACACGCGAAAAAAAAGTTGCTCCGACTAATTTAGTCGTAGTAATTAGAGGATTGATCAAATCGAGATCTGCAAAGTTCTAGGCTCATCTGGAGATCCGTACAAATCTCTGGAAAAAGGAATCATCCAGATTGGTTGAGTTTTGGCTGAGAACCAGCGAGTTGAAGTTAGCGTTCCAACTTTTTTTCCGCCTTGGTCGTTCGTGTAAGTACGGGATGCCTTGGACGGAGGAGTGTTAAAGGTTCTTGGTTCAATTCCCGTAGACAACACTTTTTGTTTTGAAGGATGAACTTTTTCTTGAAATTGACTCGAGGGCATAATTCTCTCGGTCATCTAGAACTGTGGATTTATTTAGAGATTTTTCCTTCTTCAAGTTAAATTATGATCAAAAGAAGGGTAAATTGTATTATAACAGCTCAATTGTCGAAGATTTGAAGAGGTTTTTTCATCATTAAGTTGAATTTCATATAAAAGGGAAAATTTTATTCAAAAAATATTATTGCTTATATAAAGGGGAAAATGTAAAGCTAACAAGAGATATTTTCTTTCTTTAAACTAAATTTTCAATAAAAATATCAAAATTTCATTAAAAAGATTTATTGTGAATTATTCAAAAAGGAAACAATTTACTGTTGGGGAAAAAATAAAGAGATACCTAGTTTTTCGAAAAAAACTAATAGTAATCTCTGAAAGTTGAATAAAAAAGGCAAATAAACAATACATTTTCATTCGTGAAAATGAGAAGTACTTATAAAATAAAACAAAAATAAAATCTAGTAATAATTATGCCAAACGTCCATTATGCCAAATGTCCATTATGCCAAACGTCCCTGATGTATTGGACCAATTATGCCAAACGTCCATTATGCCAAACGTCCTTCTTAAAAACCCGTTATGCCAAATGTCCATTATGCCAAATGGGGTACACCCGTTTTAAGGTATTCTCCAAGAAATCAGGACTCAGTAAAACTTATTAAATACATTTTTCGTTTCATCATTTATTTTACTACCTTTTTTTAAATTGAAAGCAAGTCATCATTTGCATGTTTCTAAAAACAATATCTTGTATTTTTGTTGTTGCTTGCTAATTATAATTTGGGCATGCATACTCGTAGGCTAACTTCTATTTGTTTGTCAAAAACTACCAAGATGTAACGTAATGTTTTGATCATAATTCTAATTAAAAGTAATCATAAAACATGACTCATCATACTTCCCCACTCCAATCTTCCATCCCGCCGCAAACGTTTGTGTGTATTTGTGCTTCGAATAAAATTTCACTTTCAAGAAGCATTGCACTTTTCCTCTTTTACGACCGTTTCTTCACTACTCTGTGCTTTTTTGCCGGAAAAGTGTGTCGTCAAACGGGAAACTGGTTTCTGGTGTTTACCGCTCTTCATCATCTGAGGCCAAATCGTCTGTCACGTCACTTATGCTGCGTACCTTGCCAGCAGTCGAAGGTTCATTGAACTGTGTGATCTTGTTTGCAAGAAAACTATTGCTTATCGAATTATATGAAATTTTTGTTCCTAGGGTGTTGTCGTTATTATTTGATTAGGTAAGATTATTTAATAAAATTAAAGTTTCTTGCAATATAACATGATTAAATTGAGTACACCAAGTTTCAACAGTCCATTATGTCACAAAAAGAAAGAAAGTCTACGTACGTCTTTCGTACCTAGTTTTTTTAAAGGTAAGCCGTAATAACAGTTACTAGCCAAACATCAGCCATGCTTGGCTGTCATTATGGCGCGATGTGTGTTGTTCGCCGCAATCGTTCGATAACGCCATTGTTTTGAATTAAAGTAAACCCCGCGTTGACTATATTTGAGGAAGCAGTTACGCTCCATGCGTTTGCACGGTGTTGATTCAGCGAAGGTGAGCAAACCGTTATTATTGACGGCTATTGTTATTTTAAAGTCAAGTACTTTCGTCCTTTTGATTTTTTAAAATTAATTTTTGGATGCATAAGCGATAAATAAAAATAATGTCAAAAACTTTATCTTAAGGTAAGAAAAGCGCTATTGCAACCCAAGTGTTACCACAGCTTTTACCTAACCTAACCATTAAGTTGCAACTTGACATTTCCTACAACAACACCAGAGTCAAAGTCAATGATCTCCTTTCTTCTCCTCGCACAGACTGTCGTCGTTACTTGAAAACAAGTTTTAATTGCGGCACTTGGAAAACAACAACCGCGTCATACTAAGAAGAAGGGCATAACATAATCGTCTAAATTAAAGCAAGGCTGCCGCACTCAACTTAGCAAAACTGAAAGTGAATCTTGCGAGGGGGAAATGCAGCGTGGAAGAGTTTTCCCTCTCCACGTGTGGAAACTTGCACGACTGCCATGACCATCGCGAGAGACGCAGAGGCGAAGAAAGTGACTGAACTTTGATCGAGTTTTTCGCCCAAGCCGATTTTGGCTGGCTGCACAGTAAAAACGGTGTAAATTTTGGAAAAGGACAAATTCGATGGTGTATTTTTTTCTGTTTTATGTTATCTTAATATAGGTTATTCAGTAAATGTACACTAAATGAGCAGAAACTTGCAACAGAGCCCACAAAAGACCTGGTGGTGTGTGGATTGCTTTGCTTTTTTTATACTAAAAAATGAGACAATGTTAACATTTTTAGCAATAATTACACATTTACACTTTTTTGACATAAAAGATGTACTTATTCCCATACATAATTTACCATGATTTTTCAAAGAATATTTGGCTTCTACTTCTCAGCACACTCCTTAGAACACTCCGTGTTCAAATTCAACCCACTTCAAACGAATCATGTCTCTGCGATACGACTTTACGTAGTAGGCCTGGCCGCTTTAACGCTTGTGATGTTTCAATGCATTCCGATGCAATGGCGCACTACAAATGTTAATAAATGACAAGAAGAGTGCTAGGCGTAATCTAACCTAAGGCACTCTCCAGGATCCCTTCGAAAGATTGGCTGCGCTAGGGTCTGATTAGATTAGATTAGATAAATACTAAATTACACTGAAAAAAGACAAAAAATCCACCATTCAACAGGTAAAATTATTCAGTGTCTGATTTAAAATTACGCTTGCTTTCAGACAAATTTTGTGTATTTTTTTTATTTTCGATTATTTTTCTTTGTAATTTGTGATTTTATTCATTTTCTATATATATATAAAATTTTGACGGTTTTGTTCGAACGCGAATCAATTCAACACGGAACGACGGATCGAGGTGCTCTTTGTTGCGTTGGGTTCATATAAGTCCAAGGAAGGTTCTTACGCCAAAAAGTTACAACTTTGGCCACTCTGGAACCGATTCCGGAAAATCAGCAGATTGTATGGGAAAAGTTACGTAAAATCAAATTTTGATCACAGGAGGCTGAATAAGCAAAAAAGTTAAAAATGTCAACAAACGAAAAAAGGCAGAACAAAGTTTGCCGGGTAAGGCTTGTTAATTTATGAAAATTTACGAAGGCTGAAATTAGAAAAAGATGGTCTTTTATTGTATAAAAATAAGTGTAGTTTTTTTTATTGCTTATTTGTAACAGAAATTTCATTTTGACTGTAATTCATTTTATTCCAAAAAAGCAGTATTTCATCAAAAATCGATAACTTGGCGGAAAAACATTCGCCCATTTTTGTCTCTGTGGATCAAAACATGCCTTTTTTGGTCCCCACATCCAATTAAAACACGTTTTTGAGAATATATCGGTTGTCGTCTTTAGTGATGAATACCTAGTCAATTGAAAAATTCTTAAATTTTTGGAAGTGATATTTTTTTTCTAATTTTAAAAATAGCTAAAACTTTGCAGAAGGCAAAAAAATGGTCAGAAACTTCATTCTAGTTTAGTTTTTAGTTTTTAATTTTTAGTTTTTAGTTTTTAGTTTTTAGTTTTTAGTTTTTAGTTTTTAGTTTTTAGTTTTTAGTTTTTAGTTTTTAGTTTTTAGTTTTTAGTTTTTAGTTTTTAGTTTTTAGTTTTTAGTTTTTAGTTTTTAGTTTTTAGTTTTTAGTTTTTAGTTTTTAGTTTTTAGTTTGTTTTTAGTTTTTAGTTTTTAGTTTTTAGTTTTTAGTTTTTAGTTTTTAGTTTTTAGTTTTTAGTTTTTAGTTTTTAGTTTTTAGTTTTTAGTTTTTAGTTTTTAGTTTTTTTTTTGTTTTTTGTTTTTTGTTTTTTGTTTTTTGTTTTTTGTTTTTAGTTTTTAGTTTTTAGTTTTTAGTTTTTAGTTTTTAGTTTTTAGTTTTTAGTTTTTAGTTTTTAGTTTTTAGTTTTTAGTTTTTAGTTTTTAGTTTTTAGTTTTTAGTTTTTAGTTTTTAGTTTTTAGTTTTTAGTTTTTAGTTTTTAGTTT
This sequence comes from Culex pipiens pallens, assembly GCF_016801865.2. Classification (NCBI taxonomy): domain Eukaryota; kingdom Metazoa; phylum Arthropoda; class Insecta; order Diptera; family Culicidae; genus Culex; species Culex pipiens. The sequence goes on along the minus strand of NC_068939.1, from coordinate 78,804,296 downwards.
TTAGTTTTTAGTTTTTAGTTTTTAGTTTTTAGTTTTTAGTTTTTTTGTTTTTAGTTTTTAGTTTTTAGTTTTTAGTTTTTAGTTTTTAGTTTTTAGTTTTTAGTTTTTAGTTTTTAGTTTTTAGTTTTTAGTTTTTAGTTTTTAGTTTTTAGTTTTTAGTTTTTAGTTTTTAGTTTTTAGTTTTTAGTTTTTAGTTTTTAGTTTTTAGTTTTTAGTTTTTAGTTTTTAGTTTTTAGTTTTTAGTTTTTAGTTTTTAGTTTTTAGTTTCATAGGACTTCTTTGGCCCCTTTAAATTAAAATGTCATGAAATCGGCCGATTTCGTGAAGAATTGCTGATTTTATTAAAATTTAAATTTGTGTATTTTTAAAAGAATTAGTAGAGCTTTAAATTAAAACACTAAACTTGGTTAAAATTTACTTAAGGTGTTCGTTCTAAGAATCAGGATTTTCGTTTAAATATTGAAGCATCAACCAAATAGGTGGATATGGTTAGTTTTCTTGAACTGCCATTACCTATGACCTCCTGCAAATTGGCAGACTACAATTTCCAATAATAATTCACACCGGTGGCCTGCCCGAATTTGCCATCACCAACATCATTGGAAGTCGACATTGAACCAGTTCAACGGATTAGATGTCTCTCCCTCCTTTCGATTAGGGGGTGAACTTGACAAACGAGTTAATTATGCCGGCAAACTGGCCCCTTATTTGCATACCGGTCGGACGATGAGGATTCTCGAAATTAGAAGTTCAATACCGCGTCGCGCGAAAACGGTGCGGTGATCTTGCGAGAGAAAACGCTTTTGGGCACATGTGCAACGGCTATGGAAGTTCCGAGGGTTGTTCTAGCTACGCGTAGCGCGAAAGCGGAACCAAGGAGATCGAGAACAGCTCACTGGGTCAGATTATACAAATTAGTGCAAAGGACAGACACTTTGGTCAAGGGTAGACGAGGTTTGGAAAATTGGAAAGCCGTGTGAAGAAAAAGATAAAATAAGGATAAACAAAAATAAAATCATAAAACAATCAGGTTTCCGCAGGGGCTAACCTCACTCTCCCTTAACGAAATCTAAAATTCTCCTTTGCTTCTGCAACCAGCACAACACGTTGGTTGCGAATCGTGGGGTTCCAAATCCACAATTCGAATTTCATGGTCGTCATCTTTGTCACGCTGCACTGGTGGTCTACTCGTTAAAGTTTTAGCTAAACTCCCATTTACCTTAGTCCGCACACCGACCGGCAAAGGTGATAGAACTTTTCCAAAGGCGGTTGTGGTGGAAGTGAAACCCGTTTTTCGTGTTTGGCCGCGGCAAACACAAATTTGGGTCCCCAGGTTACAAGTTCACTCGCCGGACATGTGCAAATTCACAGCGGAGAGATCATGTTGACTTTCCATTTTAAGGCAATTTCTGCTCGGATTCGTGATCCATGGCCGGTGAGCACGTTCAGAGATATCGTTCTAACATTGAGTGATGTCGTCCGTTGGTCAGTGCACCCCCCGCTGTGTTGAGTTTAAAGTTGAGTTCAGGCTGGCTATGCTTGGCAGAGTTTAGATCACGGTCAACGACTTTTCATATAGAAAAGGCTTGAGTTTACGTGCGTGAAAAGCTGTTTTCCTAATTATTTCAATGTTCACTTGTTTATAAGTGGTTGCCTGCTGTATTCTCGAGATCTTGCATCGACTACTCGATGTTTTTTCATTCTCTATTATTCTAGAGTAGTGTAGAGCAGTAAAAAATAAAAATGCTTAAATCAAAAATCATATGAGATTGCCCGAAAGGGTGCTCAAAATTTCAGCCCATTAGGTTGAAAACTGGCTTGCCTTGAGCAGGAACAAGTTTTAATGGGAATTAACCCGTAAAACTTGAGCATTGCTCTGTACCAGTCAACCGCCAATAAATGATGATTTTTGCATACCATGGGGTCTGGGGAACCTCTGAAGGGTGCAAGATGATCCGAGACCTCTGGTCTACCAAACGCTGTTTTTAGAGACTTTAAAAAATAAGTATTTAAAAAAATCTGTAAAACTTAAATCTACGAAGTAGTCCATTTATCCAATTAAAAGGTCAAACGCGAGTGTGTAAACACAAAAACGTGTTCGGTTATGTACGGCACTGAGAATATCAGTACGGAAAGAAGAACAGTTGTTTTTGGGGAAAGAGCATACAAGCGTGAAAATCGTAGTTGCTGAGAGCAGATCGTTTGATGTTTTAAAAACACCGTTAAAATTTTTAGTATTTTATACATGAGTGGAACCAATTTACTATTCGCCAAAAGTGGGAAGTATTGTATTGCGCATTTTGCACTTTACAAGAGTCTTGCGCAATTAAATTGAAAGGCACAACAATCGATTGTTAGATGTTTGTTATGCTAGAATGAAAATTCGGTTGCGGCGGAATATTTAAGGATCTGAATTCAGCCATTCTTAAAAAAAGAGTGAAGATACCAATGAGATTGGAATTCTCTAATTAATTTTAGTAGTATTTTACACAATACCAAACTTCGCGTCCCATGCTGCAAATCATAAAATTATTAGGATTCGATTTCTTGTAAAAACAAAATGTGAGTGCTCATACTAAAAATATTTTAAAACATGCTGTAGTATGAGCTTTCAACGTCAAAGAAGATTATCTTTAAATTAGTTTATTTTATAATAATATTTTGATAACAAAAAGGTTTCCGTTACACACTTAAGGAACTATTACACTACGGCAAACAAACAATCAAACTCGCACTTTTTGACAGTTTGCCTGCTTTGTTTGTTTGCCCGAATTTGTTTGTATTTTGCTACAAACAAGTTTGCGAATCTGGCAAACTGTCAAGCATGAAAAAGTGCGAGTTTGTTTGTTTGCGATAGTGTAATGGCTCCTTTATATTTTTTTTACCGAATTCGGTAGTTGAAAAAATCGGCAAAGATCGGTAAACCATCTGTCAAAATGAACATAACTGGAGTTTTTTTTTTTAAAAAGGTCCAATAAACCAAATTTTCAGTTTTTTTTTTTGGGTATTTTTTAATACCGCTGGCTCAAGGCGATTTCAAAAACACCCAAAAAGCAAAAACTGAAAATTTGGTTTACTGGACCTTTTCAAAATAAAAAACTTCAGAAAACTTTACCGAAAATGGGTAGTAAGATAAACAATAATGAACTTCCTTCCCGAATTTCGGTAAAATTTTACCAAATTCGATAATTTTATGTTTACCAAACTCTTCAACAGTAGAAAAATCGGCAAAGTTTACCGAAATCAGTTGGTTTAAAAATTTAAAATTTTTATAAATCGAGTATTCTAAAATTTAATGAAACTTCATAATTTCTGAGCTATTTTTTCCAAAAATCCAGAGTAATCGAAGCAGGGGTCAAGGATGTACTGTGATAACAATTTACCAAAGAGTTTATGTAAGTAATACCTTTATTAACATAAAGTTTGTAAGTTTAGAAATAACAATGTTGATAAAATCAATAAACCTTACTCCAAAACATTTTACAAAAAAGATAATCTGTTTCACATCGTTCTCTGCGTTTGTATATATTTTCACAAAAAAGTGTAACATCAATCGCGTGGTACAAAATATCACCAAAAAAAAGCCACAATAAATGTTCGCTTGGAATGTCCCTCCCCGTGCGTATCCCCTCGTTGCCTCCGACGATCTAGTCGACCTCCAGCTTCCGGAAGCTGCCAATCATGCCGGCGTCGAGATCGGCCCGGCACGAATCCGTCGCGTACGGGGACGACTTGAGGACTTCGATGTGCATCTCGTCCATGGCCAGCAGCTGGGCGCGCTTCCTTCGGCAACGCTCCTTGAACTCGGCCACCATATCGGCCAGCGGTCCGGCGGTGCCGCCGAGCTCGTTCGGCAGGATGCTCTTGTCCATTTTGGACGCGTAGTCCTTGGAGGTGCGATAGAACTGCGAAATGAGATACGGAGATTAAAAGGGTGATTAATGCAAATAATAGTTAATATTTAAAAATATACTCGATCATTTTACTTACACTAACACGCTTCTGCATCTTCGGTCTGAGCAACGAGATGCAGAACTCGGCAAACGACGCCATCGTCGAGGGCAGCCCAATGAAGTCGATCGACTTGAGCCGCATCGGCAGCGCATTCTGTATGCACTCGGCGACCCGCTTGATGTCAATGATGGACCACATGCCCAGCAGCTTCATCGTGATTTCCCGTTCATCGGTCACCTTCCGGTAGCCGCAAATTTGTGACTGCTCGTCATCGGCCAGCACCTCCTGGACCATAAAATGCGTCCGCGCCAGCAGCGATGAGTTGACCTTGTCCAGATCCAGGTTTCCCGCTACGGACAGCACGATCTGATAGCCGTTGGAGTCCCGCTTCGGGAGTGGCACAATGTAACCCCCGTCAATGATGGCCTCAATCTCGGGATCTTCGATGTCGCACTTGCTGAACATGTGCGCCGCCGTCTGCCGGATGGTCAGGTACTTTTCCAGCATTTCGCATGCCTGTGGAACCGAAAACTTCTTCGTCCGGAGGAACCGCAGCAGGAACAGCGGATCGGTGCGGCACCGCTTGATGTGGGCCGATTTGGCGATCCAATCGCGCATTTGGGCCAGCGACTGCTCGCGTACGTTCTCATCCTCGCGCAGTTCCGACTTGGCCGTCTTCTTGAGCTTGTCGGTCAGCGTCCAGCGGTACGGGACGTAGCTGGATGGATGTTTGCAGTTGCTGTGCACGACGGTATCGACGTCCATTTTTGCTGTGCGGAGTCGCTGTCTGAAATGAGATAAAAAATGAACGTGTTAGATTCAAATCAATTTTAGAAAATTAACGTTAGATTGAACGATATCATTTAAAAATCAAAGCGTGGTGATTTACTGCCTAAAACAAATATCATCAGTTTAACAAACAAAATATCTGGTATGATCTGGTATACGTTTCTAAACAGATGAGCGTGGGAAAGAAATGTATACATTTGACCGTGAACCTGGAGAGTTTTGTACCGTAATGCAGTAATGTTTACAAGCATATCATTCAATTGGAAAGAAGAGTGACGTTATCTTGCGGGAAGGGATCTAGTAAAATGTGCGAACATGGTTCGATTTATATTAGTATCTGTATCATTCGATACCTGATATTGAATTGTAATAATCCATGGAATATGAATTGTTGGAGAAAATTACATTTACCCGATAAATCAGCATCGATTTTATTGCAGATCAATGTTTAGGATAAAAACACACGATCTGTACTGAGCTTTAATCTCACGTAATATATAATTATATTGATTGGTTGCAAAAAGGCATCCGGTGTTGAAATTTAAATAGACTAAGCCCTTTAATTGTTAGACTTCCAGTGAATTTTTTGTCGAATACTTTGAAGCAATTTGACCAATCTAGGTTGTCCATAATGGAATATGTCACAGCATGAGCGACCCTAAAATTAAAAAATCAACAAAAAAATATATGGCAACAAATTTAACTGGAGACATTTTTGCCTTCCTCACTTCAATGAGGAAAGGCTATAAAATCACTCGAAAAATGAACTTCTTTATTCGACCTCATAGAATCACTTTCACGTATACTTATCGACTCAGAATCAAATTCTGAACAAATGTCTGTGCGTGTATCTGGATGTGAGTCCGTGCACCAAAAAAATATGCGCTCGATTATCTCTGGATTGGCTGAATCGATTTGGACTGTTTAGGGTCCCACAAGACCCTAGTTAACATTATGAAGTTCAGAAAAGTATTTTATAAGTTATGCTAAAAAAACGATTTTAGCTAAACATCGGAAGATTGTACAAAGGGTGGTTTTTGTAAGAATATGCGTCATGCTATACATTTTTAGAAAGACCTTTCCAACGCATTCAACACATTGAAGATCTGACAACCCTATCAAAAGTTATGAGCACTTTAGCGTTATTTATACACTTTTTTGGTGCCGGATCTCAAATATTTGGATGAAAAAGATGTCTGGATTTATCATGCGTTGGATAGGTAATCAAAAGACCTTTCCAATGAGCCCAAAAGATTGAAGATCTGACAACCCTATCATGAGTTATAAGTTCTTTAGTGTTACACTTTTTTGAGGCCGGATCACAAAAAGCAAAGCAATTCACTTTAACGACCCCCAGGTCTTTTGTGGTTTCTGTTGCAAGTTTCTGCTCATTTCTAGGCGTCCGAAGGTTTTGTGTGGTGAGTCACCCAAGAACTTTTTTACGCAAATGGACCGACGTTTTACTTCCCCATCCGATAGAAAGCCAGGAGGATACGGCGGGAATCGAACCCGCGCCCCAAAGCGACTTAGGGATCGGCAGCCAAAGCCGCTAACCACCGCGCCACGAGGCCGGATCACAGATATTTTGATAAAAATAAGTGTTATTTGTACACTTTTTTGAGGCTGTGTAGTGTATTCACTTTATGCAAGGCTAATACAAATTTTAATTAAAGTTTTCGCTACTCCCCCCCCTCCATTACAAATTTGGCTTGAAAAATTAGGGGGCAAAAAAACATGTTTTCAAAATAGTTCTAATTTTCATTGGAAATTTAAGTTAAATCAATTTCAAATGCATTCCCCTACGTTTTACATCATTTTTAGCATGTTGGGGTTATGTTAAAAATATTTTGAATTTTAATGAATTTTCGATGCGAAAACTTTGTTTTTGCTAACATTTTTGTTTTCGTCAGATCTTTTATTTTTTGAAAACTGATGGTTGTATATTAACTGCAATGCATTGCATAATGCATTTTCCAATGTTTTTTTTCATTGAACTGTTGAAATGGTTGATTGTTATTCCAATTATTATTTTTTTGACTCCCCCTCGACCTCGGCCAGAGCGAAGGGACACAAACTTTGAAAAATATTTACATCGGCCTAATTACAATTTCGAACAGAATGTCAAGATGCCGATTTTTGAAAATTTGGATCGCATTTAGTACAACTGTTAATTATTATCATTTTTTTAAAGCCACAAATCTGTGTCTGACACGGTTTGTTTGAAGGTTATTTTTATAAAACTTGAATGAACCTCGGCATTTCTTTCTGGAGCTTGTTGGAGGGACTTTCCTGAGTCAGGTAAACTATTTTTCAAAATATTGTATCGTTAAAAATTTATTTTATCTTATTTTTATACAATATATTTAATCTAAAATCATCAAAAGTATCAAATAAATCGCTGAAATTATTAAGTTTTATGTTGTTATTTTATCAAAACATCAATTTCGAGTTCCCTAACATGTCTTCAATTTTTATACATAATGTATACATCATGGAAAAATTTTCATCTTGGTCGTCAGTTTCGATAATAGCTGCAAATTAATTTTTTTCCTATTTTTTTTTCTTCAAGTTCATCTGAAAACATCAATTTCTTTCGTGTCTATCCAAACTGTTCACGTGGATTTGTTGCAAATTACATCCAGAATAAATTTGCAGAACAAACATGCCATAATATCAAATCTCTGAAAAGTTACAACAATTTTAATGTAGAGAAAGCTGCAAATTTTACAATTCTGTGATATTTATTCCCTTTTTGTCCTACTACTGCTAAAATTAATTTCAGGATGACAAATCAATAGTCCTGAGTTGCATTTTAATCTTATTTCATTTGTAGAAAAGAGACGCATTGACAACTTATTGAACATCTTTCAAAATTCTTGTAAGCGATTTGTAAACGAAAGGAGGCTAATTAGGCTTAAGAAAAATACGCATGAGTTCAGTTGAAACAGCGTTTGACAATATTTTTTTTAAAAAATACTCAAAATTGTCAACTTTTAACCACCCTGACGCAGCTGGAACCTCCCTAATGACCTAATAAAAATTATGTATTAAACTACTTTGGGTAGAGAATCCCGAAAATTTTAAGCCGATCCGAGCACTTTAGAGTTTAGCCATGCCGTTTGTGTAGGATATTATTGTATTGGAACACCGTAAATACAACATTTTATTCTACTTAAACAACAACACTTAAGTCGCTTACAAGAATGTTGTAAGACGTTTGGGTCTCATACATCGCTTTTGAAATGTTTATCAAAATCAAAATCAAATTATTCGCTCTACAGCATTGCCTTGGAGTTCTCGATTGCGAGATTCCTTCTCGAATCTAGGCGTCCAAAGGCTTGATTGTTGAGGCGCAATTGCTAATCTTTTTTTACACCTAAGCGTCCATCCACCCCGGGATTCGAACTGACGACCTTTGGATTGTTAGTCCAACTGCCTACCAGCGACTCCACCGAGGCAGGACCCAGGGAGACAACTCCTACACCTGGATTGAGCTAACGACCCTTTAGGTTAGACCGGGGCCAACATTTACTTCCCCGTCCGACGGAAGGCGTGGTCAGACAAATCTCGTCTCAAAAAATGCCACCGGGACCTTCTGGGATCGAACCCAAGCCGACTGGGTGAGAGGCAACCACGCTTATCCCTACACCACGGTTCCCGTTTTTTTAGCAGTTTAACAGTTACGTATAAAAGTGCGACTCATTGTTGGTTAGGTAATTGAAAGACCATTCCAACGAGTCCAAAACATTAAAGAGTTGGCCGAATCTCACTTTAATGTGTATGAACTACGTGCGAATCCGTCATTCGCCCCATCGTTGATTAGGTAGTCAAAAGACCTTTTCAACGATTCAGAAACCTTGAAGATCTGGCAATCCTGTCTCAAGTTATAACAACTCAAGTGATTTTTATGTATTTTTTTAAGGCAGGGTTTTACTTAAATGTGCCGTAAAACGGGGTGACTTTGATAGGTTTGAGATTTTTCCGCAAAATGATGTACTACTTAAAAACGACCGTGGAAGAGAAGTACTCAAAGTACCTCAAGAAGAACTTTTCATAACAAATTGAAAAGTTTAAAAAGTTAGTTAACTATTAATAAGAAAATGTTTATGAAAGGCATTATTCCAAACTTTTTAAAGTGTCATGATTTCTCAATGAACATGATTTTGAATCGGAAAATGGAATGCATTTTCGGATTTGTTGGAAAGTTTTCCACTAGGAGAAGATGAAATAATTTTGTAAACATTAAATAATATATGTTTTTAAAACATAATTCAAAAAAATCTCCAAATTTATAGGCAATTTCAGTTGAACATATTTCATATGAAATGTGAAAACTTGTGATTCATGCTTTGATTTCAGATTAAACGGCAATATAAATCGATAATTTTGAAAAATACTAGATTTAACAAATTTCAGGCAAAATTTCGACTTTTTAACAATTTTACCTAAAATTTTTATGAATTTTGCTAAAAAGCTTATAAACTTAGTTAACTAAACATAAACATCGATTTTATTTCTGAAAAACTATTTTAGCAACCTTAGTGATGGTACATTTAACGTAAAAGTAAATTTTGAACACCTTTTTTCTGATTTTAACAAGAAAAACTATGACTATCAAAGTCACCCTGGAATTTCAAATGAGAATTTTTAACGTAACTATTTTTCTAAACACTATAGAAAAAGATTTTTTTTTTCAGAAATAGTGCATGGACTTTGTGTGGCCTACCCCAGTACATGTTTTAAAAATAATAATCTTGAGAAAAACTCCAAAACTTCCAAAAATAAATTGAAATCCTATCAAAGTTACCCCGGTTTACGGTATGTGAACTATGTCCGAATCGTCCGACCCATCGCTGGTTTGGTAATTGAAAAATCTTTCCAATCTGTCTAAAATTTTTAATATTTACCAACTTTGTCTAAAGTAATGAGCAATTTTAATTTTTGATTAAATTCTTGTTTCTCAATATTTGTGTTTTCAGCGTTTTTTGAATCAAACTTTTTATTTTAGTATTTTTTCAAAAGCGATTTCCTGCAAAACCAAGCTTACGGATTAATAATATTTTTAAATAATAATTAACATTGAGTCAAATGTACAAGTTCATTAAGACCCAAGCAAAACTTTCCATAGACCGGCAAAGCTAACTTGAACTAGTTCTATGCTATCGTCAAGCTCATGTTTGCGTTCTTAACCGAACAAACTGGTACGGACCAGATTTTTTTTCCACAGTTTGTCATTCTCCAACGTACTTCGGGGGGAGCATTTTGTATACAAGATAACAAGATTGGATAATATTTTTGAACCAATTTCGTGCCGTCACTTGCAACTAGCAACAACCAAACGAAGAACTTTTTTGGTTAGTATTTTTAAATCGAAAGCTTAAACGTTCATTTGATGAGCGAGAGAGTTCAAAACACGAATCCAGTTTTGACCTTGGCACAAATGTGTACCAGTTAAAAGCCACTAACATCAAACACGGTGGATTGGAAATTTTCACTGCCAACAACTTTGCCGGATTTATCTGCCCACGCATTTCTACCAAACGGCTCAAGTTCAAAATCAATCTTTTGCTATAGCAAAGTATTGAATTTGGCAAACACGTGCCACGCTTGGCGCTCTCATCTGAGGGAGAGTCATACACGTGCAAAATCGTAAATTCTACGCCACATTGTCAATTCGTTCCACGTTGAGTAACGCACCATAAAGATTTTATATTTTCTCCATAAAAATAAGGAACGCCACACCCTGACAGTTGATGGTAATTGCGATTGAAATTCACTATTTTTGGCAACCCTGCCGCCGGAATTGTAAAGAAATAGCAAAAAGGTTTTACATTATTTATGAGCCACGTTCCACGTACACTGTCAGCGTGTTTGAAAAATTTGCTGATTGAGCTATCTTCATTCCAAATTTGACTCTTATTCTGAGCTTAGTGCTGACACGTAGTTCGACCTGGCATGCTGATTGGCGCGTAGAAAGCGCTATGGCGTCGCTAGTAAATCGCTGAACTTGCACCGAGAAATAGTACATTTCTGAATTAGGTTGAACAAATAAATAGATTTGCCGAGATTGATCGGAGTTCCATCGGGAAACAGTGGGCAGTTTGTAGTGCCGTGATGTAGTTGATGTACCTTCCAAATTAGCGACCATCTGGTGCCGGTCAGAATCGGGCAGTACGCCGTCGGTGATTGGTGGTGTTAACTGATTTGGAATGGTGATGGGTGGATGTGATTGAATTTTTGAAAGATAGAAGCTATTATTAGACTCTCGATCTAATATGGTCTTGGGAAAATTCCGTAAATGATGAACGTGATACGTGCAAACAACACTATGATAAGTGTTAATTAAGTTCTAACGATTTATCTATTTCTGGAGATATAATTTTTGGTTTGGTGGATTGATGCCAACAAATTTGAAAATATTTGCATATTTGCAACGGCCTGAAATTTGCGTTCATTCTGTACTGTGCAGTAGACCTGCAAACATATGTTTCCAGGCATTTGTCAAAGCTATGATCCCTGGTCATCTGAGAAACGATTCCATCAAATAAATTATGAAAAACTAATCTAAACCACCTATGTGGTTGATGCCTTCCTCACTTCTTCCTTAAAATTGATCTGGTAATATTTTTAATCTGAATTATAATTTAATTCTTTAGAAAGCCCGTCATAAATTAAACAGGGTTGCCAGATTCAGACTCTTTTGAAAGGTCTCTTGATTACCTTTCCAACAAAAGGTTGGTTGATGGATCCGGGAATGGTTTACAAAAAATAAGGGAGATCCGGCTTTAAACATAATAACTTAAATATAACTTAAGTGGTCATAACTTGAGACAGGGTTGCCAGATCTTCATTGTTTTGGACTCGTCTTCGATAACCTAACCAACGATGGGTCGGATGATAGATCCGGACACAGTTTACATACATTTAAGTGAGATTCGACCTTTAAAAAGTACATAAATATCACGTAAGTGGTCATAACTTAAGGCAGGGTTGCCAAATCTTCAATGTTTTGGACTCGTTAAAAGGTCTTTCGATTACATAACCAACGATGGGTCGGATGATAGAACCGGACACAGTGTACATACATTTAAGTGAGATTCGGCTGTTAAAAAGTACATAAATATCACTTAAGTGGTCATAACTTGAGACAGAGTTGCCAGGTGTTCAATGTTTGGACTTGTTGGAAAGGGTTTTCATTTACCTATCCAATGATGTGTAACATGACGGTATTTGAATCAATTTGTGGTCATTTATCTAACATCTGGATATATGCGAAAACACATTTTTATGCATAACTTTTGAACTACTTATCGAAACTTCAATTTGTATAAAACTCAATCTATATGACTCTAAACCAAGTCGAATGCAATCGGTTAGGGTCAAATCGGTTCAGTCAGTGCTGAGAAACATGAGCTAGTTTGTTGGTCACATACAAAGACTCCCTAGAGTTAAGATCTGTGAATCTACCGCCGTAAGAAGCGAGAGATCGCCGGGTTTTGACCCCGGAATATATCCGCATAGCTTCAGTGAGTATGGTAGACTACATTGCTGAGGTGTTGGGAAGTGTTTGGATGCCTGGGTCATCCAAGGGCTCCCTGGAGTTAAGATCTGTTGGTCTACCGCCGTAACAAGCAAGAGGTTGACAGTTTTTGACTAACAAGCATAACCGCATTGCATCAGTGAAATCGGAAGACTACTTTGATGGAATGTTCGGATGTTCTAGAAAATCCTTGTTACAGCCGTAGACCCCCTATCATAACTCCATGGAGTCCTTGGATGAATCAAGATAGTCCAAAACATTAACAAAGTAGTCTACCATACTCACTGAAGCTATGCGGGTATGTTCCGGGGTCAAAACCCGTCGACCTCTTGCTTGTTACGGCGGTAGACCAACAGATCTAAAATCTAGGGAGTCCTTGGATGACTCAGGACATCCAAACACATCCCAACACATCGGCAAAGTAGTCTACCATACTCACTGAAGCTATGCGGGTATATTCCGGGGTCAAAACCCGTCGACCTCTTGCTTGTTACGGCGGTAGATTCACAGATCTTAACTCTAGGGAGTCTTTGGATGACCCAGGACATCCAAACATATCCCAACACCTCAGCAAAGTAGTCTACCATACTCACTGAAGCTATGCGGGTATATTCTGGGGTCAAAACCCGTCGACCTCTTGCTTGTTACGGCGGTAGATCCACCGGTCTTAACTCCAAACAGTTCTTGGATGTCCCATATAATCCCAATAGGTTGTTACAACAATGCACTGTAGCCTACCACACTCACTGAAGCAGTCTGGGTAGTATCCGTAGTCAAAATCTTGAAGTTTCGACTTGTATTTTTGGTAAGCCTCTTGCTCAAAATTCCCGGAAGTTTCGGATGGACTAGAACATCCCAGATGTTGCAAAACTATGCATACATGTTTTAATAACATAAAAAAAACGAAGTTGACTTTATAGCTGTCGGCCACCATTGCTAGTACCAACCACTAGTGTCTTCCTTTTATCTACAAGGACTTCGCCGCTCTGGGCTCCTAAGTGTATGAAAGTATGGCACGGAGCGACGGCGCCGAATACCCATATTTACACAAAGAATTTTAGAGCGCCAGCCGCGGGATTCGAACCTGCGACCTCTGGATTGTGAGTCCAGTGCGCGGTCCGATTGATCCACACGGGCGGGACATAACCAAACAAAATACCATTGATACATTTTGAAAACTCTCCGAAATATTAGGAAATCCCGAAGTCATATTCTCGATTTAAGTCATGGACATTCTTTTTCTTAAGTCATGACTTAAAAAAAGTTGCGTAAATCGAGAATCGTTCATAAAAAGGTGACTTAAAAAAAGAATATGGTGTAATAGAATTTGCGTGAAAAACAGGGCATCCTCGTCAGACAAGAATTTTGGAAATATTTATGTAAAATGCTTGTAAAAGGAATAGGGATAATTTTCGGCAAAAGTCAAATTAAACAAAAATGTTCACCAAAAGCTGCTCTACTAGTTGGTATACTTGGATTTAGTAAATTTCAGGGAACACTCAAGATTATCCAGCATCATTCAGACACGACCGCTTAGTAGAAGTGATGGGAATAGGTATATTTCCCCTAGTGCAGTTTTGGAATTATTTAAAACAGATTACTTCATTTGTATCAAAATATTGTGTCGCATTCATAAGCTCGAATAATCAACCTTGAAGTCATGTTAAGCCCCAGAGAAATCATTGCTTTAATTTCTAGTTCAAGTCAACACATTCGGTAATCCACTTCGCTAACAACTTCTACCAACAACGCCACGAAGTCTCTTAATCCAACTGCAGCGGATGCAACACGCGTCACACGTCGCTCTCAAACCGTCAATTTGTGTCTGAGGCATGTCGGTTGCCGCCGGAGGGAAGGGGACTCTATAGATTCACGCATCACTGCTCGGCACTGCCGAAAAACGCAAATCGTCGGTTCCTCTGGTTGGCCTCGGACTCCACCTGTGGCTGGCAGGCTCGTTAACTAACTAGTATCAAACTCTAACTCAACACCACTCTCCAGATCGCGATTGGACCATCAGTTGGCACTTCCTTTCCCCCAAATATCGCCTTTTCCGAATCCGAAGGCTGCTGGCACCAGAAGTGGTAGGGTGGAGCGTTCAACAGTTGCCTACAGAGAAAACTGGATACTTATTGCTTCAATTTAGAACATTTAAATAAGTCTACTACTCTGCTAACAAAGCTAATTTGAGATTAAAAACAAACTTCAATATATTTTAAATTTTTTTATTTACAAAAAACTAGAAACTCTACCATAAACTCTTAGCATGACGTGTGGTACATGGTCAGCTCTTGATGTTGTTGTTTTAGTTTTAGCTTCTGCGCGACGAGAGCTTATTATGCAACACATCCATTCATTGGCTTGTCCAAGATCCAACTCACTTAAGCTTAGAAGTGGAGACTATCGCGTGTGTAAACTGTTCATGCACGACCGGCGATTTGCTGATCAGTTTTGGTTATTTTGTAACAACTGCAATATGAACAATGTGATGTCAACCATCTACCTTTTATAAAAATTTATTTATTTTAAGGGTAACTCTCTACCAACTCACATAAAATCGGAAAAAATTAACCCCAACCCATCTTCGATTTTCGTAAAACTTTGTCCGTACTTATTTTTTTATATTTCGAGACAGAGGGGCGGTACGATCCCTTAAATTTTTAAACATTCGAAAAAAGATGTGTATTCAATAATTTGCAGCCTTGTCATTTTATGGGGAATTTAATGTACTTTTCAAATCTGCAATAACCCTGAAGGGTATTTTTTCATCAAAAACAAAAAAATCATTTTAAAATTTCTTGTTTTTTTTCTAACTTTGCAAGGTAAGTTTTTAGACTGTAACATTGTTAAAGTTGTAGACAATTACAAAAATATGATTTGCATGCGTGATGGTTGCAAACAAACCCGTCATGTTTGTAACCATCACGAATTATCGCGATTTTACGATTTTTATATGAATAACTTACTTTTTTTTCTTTGTTTTGTTTTTTATGTCTATGGCGGGTGACCTTGAACGGCCATGGTCTACGACGACCAATTTTTTAAAACTCTTTTTTATGTTATGTTTTCCGTCTACAAATTCAAAATGGCTTTTTTATTTAAGTCAGAGGCTGGTGTGAGCACAGAGAAAACTAGACACTTAATTATATTTAAAATCTGTTTTCAGGGAATTAAAATATACATTTTCATCTATTATCAAAACAATTTTGAAGACATTTGATTGTTTCATTGCCAAAATGTAGCTATTTGAAGTTAGCAGTTTCGAAAATCGGGTGCCACGATATCTCAACCCTGCCTTGACCAAATCGGCTCAAAATTTTGGTGGAGATTATTTAAACCGGTCTTGTGTGCATGACGAAGGCCGATTTTCAAATTGTTTATTTAAAAAAAGACATAAATATTTTTGTGTTTTTCATATAAAAAATCGCCAGTTTTTGATTTTTGTATTTTTTTGAAAAGCAAAATTTCAAAATCGGGCACACGGAATAGTTCTTGAGAGTCTTCACCCCGATTTTTTCAACTCAGTTTAATCATGTAATATCTTCATGAAAGTTTCAGGAGTGATTGAAAATCATCATTTTAAAGGATTCAATAAATTTTCTGTAATACGAAATTTTGTGATTTTCTACATGTATGTAACCCCTTAATTGAATTTATGAAAAATCTCATTTCCTGAATCTTATAGTTATGAATTGTATTGAATTTTAATTAATGTTTTCTTAGCAAGCTTATTTTATACTTTTTTAAGCGTTATAATTATTTTTTACACTCAGCGCCAAACAAATCCGACCATGTTTTAGTGCTTACTTCCTTTCCATATGACATTCACCTTTTATTTTCATTCCCGCTTTCACTCCCCCCCCTTCCATAAAAAGAGCGGACGTAATGCGTGATCGGTTCCAAATTCCTATCCTGCGTTTGTTCGTTGCAGATTCCTGAGAGAACAGTAGAATCTTTGGTGAAAGATCGTGGGCGAAGATAAAAGAAGGAATGATAGAAAGGTAATGCCCTTACTAGAATTTCGAGACAAATAAAGAGAATTCATAAGCTACAGTGACGGGCGCTAAATTTGCTGATATTTTGGTGCAGGTATCATGAGATGATAGTTTTTTTCTATCCCTCATTTACAATACTGGTAGCAATTGCACTCTGCCATTGCTCAAAAATCATTGGGCTTCACAATATTTTTTCAGAAAATTCTACCCTCGCTTTTCGTTCAAGATATCTTGAAAACTTTTCTAGTAGGTTTTCAAGATTGTCGGAACAAGTTTTATTTATTGGTTTTATTAAGATTTTTAAGCATTCTTCTAGTGACTTAAATAAAGCCATGTTAAAACCAATTGTGCTAGTAGTGGCATGTTTCAAAACCGCTGGACTTTAGTTGTCAAAAGCAACATTTTAAACATGTAGCAGCAGCAGCGCAGTTGCAGGAGACATTTTGTTTGAATTTACAGATCATCAAATAAAAAATCCGTTACCATTATTGTTGTTATCTCTGTGAAAACCATATAAAACGAAAAGTGATTTGTTTGTGGTTAAAATTATTCTAGGAGCAGTCGAATCATGCCGTCCCTTGGATGTGATTTTTTTGAGTTATTTTTGCCTTCCTCACATCACTGAGGCAAGGCTATGAAATCACTCGAAAAATGAACTTTTTAAATACACCTTCTAGATATACATTTACGTATACCTATCGACTCAGAATGTGTGTGTGTAGACATGATTCTTTTTCCACACGATTATCTCCGAACTGGCTGAACCGATTTTGGCCGGATCCCGCTTTATTCTGTTCGTTTTGGGGTCCCCAAAGACCCTAGTAGGAATCGAGTAGGAATCTCGCAATCGAGAACGCCAAGGCAATGCTGTAGAGCGAATAATTTGATTTGAAAGACCCTATTAAATTTTATTCTGTTTAGTGAAGTACTTTTAAAGTTATGCCATGAAAAAGATTTTTTGTAGCTACAAAAAAGGGTGTTTTTTGCATAACCTCAAAGTTCGGGTCTTTTTGCTCACGCGCGAGAGTCGCGCAGCATGCATTTCGCCCGGTTGCCACATTGGTTAAGCAGTGTTTGCGTCTCTTCTGGAAAAAGTCTTTATTAATTATGTTGCTGAATACATCATTTTGTCTCGACAAAGATTTACACGAACTTTTTACTGAAATATACAACTCATAAGACATTGTTTACTTAGACTAGAGAGACAGCATGCAATTCCATCGTGCATCTAATGTTGGCATATCAGCACTTTGAAATTCAATTACAGCCCCCCCTTTGCTCCTTTATCTTGGAGAGTTGGTAAAAAATTAAAAATTGCTGTTCTGGTAAAAACAATAATTATAAAAAAAATGAAAAAATTATAAAAAAAACAAATTAAATTAAAAAAAATTAAAGAAAACTCTAAACATGAATGTGGGGAAGGCACCAACCACCTTAAGGTGGATCAAGTAACTTTTTTTTGTGAAATAAATCAATGTATTGTGCCACAAAAGGCCCTTGAATAGCCTTACGGTACGTTGAAAAGATCAGTGTTGCATGTAATAAAAAAATGCTAAATTCACCCAAATATTTTTTTATAACATTTCCTCCCTTGATTATGCAAAGATCTTTTCATAAACTCCAGATGAAAAGCTACATATCAAAATTGTTATCAGCGACCTCTTTTGGAATTTATTTAATAATCTCAAATTACAGCCACCTCCATACAGCCGATACTTTGGATAACATATTTCTAAACCAATTTTGGGGTCATATTTTAGCCCAACGACCTGAAATGTAAAATTGTGGCAAGGACTACGGCTAATATATGATATGGAAATCTGTAATCCAAAAGGGGTCTGCACTGTATGTGAGGAAATGAGTAATAATTGTTGAGAGATTTTTTTTTTCTAAATTTTTGATTATGCGTCAACATTAGGGTGCTCAGAATATGGAAATTTAGTTCAAAACTTCACTCAGAAAGCTGAACCATATTCCCTGGGTTTTTTGAAGATTCTATGCCTAATAAGAGCAAAATTGGTCAGCATTTTTGCATTTATACTCAAGAAGTAATGTTTTTGCGGAAAACCCGAAAAAGAGTACGAAGATACTTATTTTATACAATTTTATACGCAGATTGGGCTTTTCCATTCATACAATCGTCAAAGTGAGACGCATAGGAAATTCAATGCTCTACAATTTTGTTGAACAGACCAAAGCAGTACAGCTTGATCCTGAAAAGTTATCAATGATTAAAAAAAAAGTAATTTTTGTATGAAAATCCTTATATACTAGCTTCGGCCTGAGGTTTCTCTGGGTTAAAATTTACCGAAATCGCTCAGTTGCAATTACACATTGGCCCCCAAATCAAAACTAACTTTTAAAACAATCGATTCGTCCAAATTATTAGATGATTTTAATTAACTGACTTTTGTGACAACGATTATTACATCTACAGTAATTAATTGCTGACCTTGTACAATGAAGCTCCCAGAAGTTAGGAGTTCAATAACTGTGTTTTACTCATTAATCCATATGGAAGAACAGCGATCCAGTGATTAGCGTAAGTTGGGTCAAGTTTCACCGAGTGACCCACACTGGTCCAGCCTACTCAGCATGTCTTAGCATAAACTTAAGCGCACGCAGCATAGAGCTCAGAACGGCCACATTGCACTGCTGCAGTGACTGTTGGTAGATCTTACAACTAAAGCCACTAACTAAATACACACACGACACACAAACACACACGTGCTAGGCTAGGCTAGGTTCAAATGAGGTTGATTGAGGTAATCATGAACTGAATTGAAGTTTCTTAATTTACCGCCGTGCGTCGTCGTGCAGTCACCGAACCTTGGCGGAATTGATTTGCTGACCATTGCAGAGATCGACCAACAAAAAAGACGATAAAATAATAAACAGAAAGAAGTGGATCAGGCGTGTGTGTGATCGTTGATCGGATCGGATCACTTTTGCCACCATCAGCAGCAGCAACGGCAAGTGAAGTTGCACAGCAGTTGCAATAAAACAGATATTAATCATTTCGTTGCACACGTTGCAGTTTGGCACTGCGAGAGTTATCTAATCCACTTTCAGGTTGTTCAGGTGTTGGCTCAGGTAACTTCGGCTCGGTATGGTACCGGTCGTGGACGCCACCGCCATCAACGGGGCAAAAGGGCCAATAAAAGGGCATCAAGGGGGAGTACTTACCGAAAGTGGCCAAGTAGGAAATGCAGTCCGGTCCCGAGACCAGGTGGGTTGTGATGAATCAGCGTAGCAAAACAGAAATGCAGAGAGCACAAATTAGCGCGGTTTGCGGTTTCGACACTGGCACGAGACACGAGTCAACTTGGCGCAAACTCCGGTTTCAAACTTGCAACTCCACGATACTTCGAACTGACCGAACTCGATCTGCTGCTGCTGCTGGACGCTTCCGATCGTCTTGAGCTGCCGCGTCAGACTGAGCGGGCCGTGCGACGGCGACCACTAAACTTAGTTTGGATCTTCTAGGCGTGACTAGGGCCAGGGGTGGCGATTAGTAATTGACGAATTTGGCGGAAGTTTGAAAACAGTGGGGTCGTACGGTAGCTTAATGTACTTTGAAGGGTTTTAGGCACTTCCTATATCACTGCTGTTCGGAAGACACGCCGTTTGTTATGTTTATTTCAAAGTAATTTATGTCAATGATTTCTTTGTTTGGTTTCGTCAATCGAAAGGCTGTTGACCTTTTATTTTTTGATTTTCGATGTAATTGTGGTGCAATCTTACTAACTTTTTTTTTCAAGGGAATATAATATGTTATATTATGTAGATTGGCAACAACAAATGTTTTCCTAAGGTTGGTAACCCCTGCGTCACATGGACGCAGCGCATTGATTGCAGATTTAGTCGTAACGTTCTAGCTGATTTTAGCGCGGAACGCGTCGTTTTTCGTAGTTTCAGCCGTTGAGTCCCGTTGAGCGCGTGCTTGGGCCAGGACAAACAGTTTCGTGATCTGCGGTTTAGAGTTGGTCTTTGAATCTCGTACACTCGTACACGTGTTGTTAGCTTATACAGAGATGGCGAGTGTTGATTCTATTTTTTTTTTGTTTCCTCAGTTTCTGTGTGTGCCTATCGAGGGGGGAACTTAAGTCAACCATCATGGAGAAATGTGTTGATAAAGAGAACGTTGCTAGTTACAAGTTTGAGGTAGTTTGGTGTCATACGCGTTACAGCGTTTTATCAATATTTCTATATAGACGTTTCAAGTCACTTCCAAGCGACCACTTAACACTTCAAGAAGGAAATAAAATCATCTCTCTTGATTGATGTTTTGGTTTTCTTTGCAATTACGCAACATCTTTCTTGTTTCTTTGCTGCATTTCGCGCATGACGAGCTAAAGAGTTCCAAGTCGTGCCCGCGGACAGATGGCGCTTTGAAGGGAAGCTAATTAACTGCCACTTTGTACACATTTTATCGTTTGTCTATACACTCGACAGGGCGTCAAATCGCAACTACTAGCCGCCACTAAAGAAGGTGCTAAGAGCATGCCCGTTAGCCGAACGACCTTTAGGGACAGATTTACGACCGGCATCCATTTGAGCACCTACGGGCAAGATTTTTTCACTCTAAGAAAACTACATTTTGACCACATCATAGAATAACACACCCCCATCCAATTTTCGAACACGGAAGAAATTTGGTGTGGAAGCATCATTCGGTCATCGTCTTCACGCATGGCTTGCCAACAGTCGTAGTCGTAGAACTGCAGAACATTTAATCATATTGATTAGCATGGTGTTTTGGGGGAAGGAGAAAAAAAACCCAAATTGCGACATTGACCTCCAGCGAAAAACGAGCTGAAATCACCTATACTTTATAGCAGCAACCGGATTCGACAGTCAAAAATCGCATGAGGGAAGTGTGTTCAAGTGTGTTTTTTCTACTTTGAAATTTAAAAAAATCTTTAAAAATTAATATTTACAGTCCAGACTATTCAGACTGTGGTCCGAATTCTGTTCTGGGAGCGATTTTCTCTATCTTTTAAGTGGAAAGAAAGTTCGCAAGCGAAAAAGATTTTTCTGCGATTATTCCATCCCTGATCACCACCATTATGGTCGCCATCTGAAATTTAAAATCCCTTGAGAGAATTTTTATGATTATACAAGCCTTACCCGACAAACGTTTTTTTTTTGCTAATTCAACCTCCTGTGATCAAAATTTGATTTTACGTAACTTTCTCCATACAATTTGCCGATGCTCCGGAATCGGTCCCAGATTGGCCAAAGTGAGAATTCTTTAGCATATAAACCTTCCTTGAGCTAATACGAACCCAACGCAACAAAGAGCACCTCGATCCAACGCTCCGTATTGAACTGATTCGCGTTCGAACAAAACTGTCGAAATTCTTGAACGACGAAATAGCCTACTTTTCTGTACCAAAAATAACAGAATCGAATAGCAACACTGGGTGCTGAAAAGTTGAACTTTTCAGCACTTGTTTCGAAAAGTAACACTTTTCAACATTGTTTTGATTTAAACGATTTATTGACAAATACATGAAAATTTGACTTAAAATTTCACTCAATGGGTGTTTTTCGGAATTGCAAAAAATGTATGGAACTCGTTGCAAAACTTGTCGTATTTATCCAACTCGGTGAACCTCGTTGGATAAATGTACGACTCGTGCTGAAAAAATCCTCTTTTTGCAACTTGTTGCATAAACTACTAATATATATAGATTTGAGCTCAACGACCCAAAACGAGACAACAAAAAAATAGTCGTGATTCGATTTTCCAAAATAAAAGTTTTCCGAGGACTTCGCATAATCGAGCAGGGCTGTATATAACTACGCCAAACCTTATCTCTTCATCGAAGATCTGTTTAAAAACATTTCCATGAAACCCTGGAAAATACAGTTTTATTGCTGAATTCATTTAAATTTGTCGTTTAAGATGAGTACAACGGTATAAAAATACTATCAAAGCAATATGAGTTTTTAGCTATAACTTGAAAACGGCGCACAATTTGGAAATTGTAATACAAACAAATGTTGTCTGAATCCTCCGAGAATTATTCCAAAGCCATTTCCCCTAAATTGTCAAAAATAAGCTATTCCATAACGTTTTTTGATGCACAGATTTGATCAAAAGAAGTCTACGATCATGCAATTAAAATTGTAGAGCATGTTAAATACGAAAAATTGATATTGCTAGAGTTTTTTTTAAATGCTCAATAAAACAAATATATATTGCTTTTTGGGTGTTTCAGAACACCCCTGAATCGAGGCGTGCTTAAAAACTCCAAACAAGCAAAACACGAAAATTCTGCTTATTGGACCAAGAATTAAAAAAAACTTCAGCATTGTGGAATCAATCAATTGAGTTCTTGCAAACAATAAAATTGCTGTGCTCTGATTTTTTTTCTCAAAATATCAAAGTTGGAATGGATAACATCGATCAACCACTGGAGCGTTATTCATTTGCTTTCAAAAAAGTGTGGCGTTACTCTCGCTTCGCATTGCATACTTTAGAGCGATTTAGTTGAACAGTATGCAAGCGTTACCCGAGCATGGGTAAATAACAAGGGAAATGTGTAATAATACCAAATTTAGGTATTCCTGGACCCTTTAAAAACTGTCTTAAGGAGTATGCAAGAGCTAAATTTGGTATCATACCAATTTAAGGTATTGTTTTGATAATGCAAAATTGTCAGTGATCGGACACCACATTATGGTATTCTTTTGGTATTACAATATTTTATCAAATTCCTCTGAAACTATGGGAAAATTATGACCAACTTTGACAAAATAATTAATTTTGCGCTAAAATGATGTCTCAAAGCGATTGCTTTCATTGAAAACAGGAAAATTCAAACTTGATTTTAAACATTTTTGATATACCCCCTTAAGAAATGACTTGAAATTGTGGAAAAAACTTTAAGTCCACGGCGTGTTTTCTAGAACAACCTTATCAGGAAAAAATAGTCATCGCTACTTTCAAATGTGTCTTAAAGGAAATTTTCTCAGCTTTCCAATGCTTCTAAGAGCGAAATGTTTCATCGGGAAATTTCTGAGATATCTCTATTTTAAGTTTTTTCTTTTAAAATCCTTAATCATTTATTGGAAACTTTATACTAACAGTTCAGAAAACTTATCAAATGATGTGTTTCATGAGTCATTTACTCATCAAAATGTTTGCACATTTTGATGAGTAAGACAAGAAACAACTTTGTAGAATGTTGCAAACCGCCAAACATTTTGAAAATTATGTTTTGTCTAAGTTTTTGAATATATGGGATTTATTCAGAAATTAAAATCGTATGAAAATGTATTTTTCACAAGAATTATTTGATAATTACACATTTTTTGTGTACAAATATCACGTGTCTACTCTGATTTAGCTTGTTCAACCGAAATTTTGGCAGGTTTGTGATTGTTAATGGTATTATTGAATTTTAATGAATAAATTTGATATTATCTTAAGCAAACATTAACCAGGAACATAAATACAAATATGATTTGAAATCGAAAATGTACTACATATTACTGTAGCAAGCTTCAAAAGTCATATTTTCATGAGTATAATACAAAGATAAAATTTTATAAAATGTTTTCTGTTGAAAATGCACTTAAAAGTAGCAATGAAACTCGAGTCTTCCAATTCAGAATGCTGAAAACACCGTCACAAAATTTTTTTTTTGTTGGACAAAAATTAAGTAATATTTTAACAAAAATAAAAAAAACAAACAGAAACTTTCTTTCCAAACTATTTGAACAAAAATTAAGAATCAAGAATGATGAGAGTCTTATAAACTTCTAAAATATTTCAAATTCCTTGATCATTTAATACAAATATACTAAAACAATCATTTCATACTAATGAAAAGTATTTCTCCTAAAGCTAGCAACAGTAATTTCGAGTATTAAACATGTTTTGTATCCATGCAACTGGTTAGTGTTTGATTAAGGAAATATGATATTTATTCATAAAAATCTTCTAGGGTATTATCATTTTCAAACCTGTAGAAATTTCGGTTGTATCTGCTAATTCCAAGCTGCTGAACCAGAGCAGACCGGTGTTATTTGTACACAACAATTATGTAATAATCTATTTGTTCATGTAAAAAAAAAACATTTCAATACGGTTTTATTATTTTAATATTTGAATAAATCCCACATATTCAAAAATTCTGTTAAAACTTAATTTTCAAAATGTTTAGCGGTTTGTAACCTTCTACAAAGTTGTTTCTTGTCTTATTCTGAAAATTTTGATGAGTAAAAGACACATGGGTCATTCCATCTCAACTGTGCACGAAAAAGTGCAAATTTGAAAATTACCCTCTCCGATCCTGCTCAAATTTTGCAGAGCTGTTGATACTATCAAAACATGCAAGAATCCCGAATTTCATCCAAATCGGACCACCCCCTCCAATTTTGTACCTCCCCAAAAAATCGACTTTTTGGCGATTTTTGACCAAACCTCCTAGTTTCAAACGACGATAACTCAGGAACCACAAAACTTAGAGGGTCGGTTTTAGACTCAATTTTGAAGGAAATTGGGCGTAGAATCCATTTCCGTGATCAAAATTTTGATTAATTTATGTTTTCTACCTGTATTGCGCAATTGAAAACTTTAAACGGCCGTATCTCAAAACACCCCAACTTATTTTTTTTATTTGACCTCACCATCGTGTTTCGCGGCCAATTTTACATAAGAATCACTTATCGACAGAAATGAATATGTTTCGTTCCAGAGATATCGAATTTTAAACTTTTGTGTTTTCGAGATAACCTACATCAGCTTCATTCGCCACATCTGCTAGAATCACACAGGCGGGCTGATCAATAACTGCTACCTGGTGTTATGGGAGATGATTAATTTAATTTATATTTCTATAATTTTACGCAAATATTTATTCAAATGGCTAATAGGGGAAATTCTCGTATGTTTGGCAGGTTAAGTCCTCGCTCCTAGTTTTGTCCAATTTGCTCATTTTCACTATTTAAACAACAATTTTTGCAAAACTTTTGATTTCAGTTGAAAACGCTTTTAATCAGCTGTAATTGAATGCCAAAGCGCTGATATGGCAACATTAGAGGAACGCTGGAATTAGATGCTGTTCCCCTACCTTGATCAATCTGTTTTTGTGAAAGGAATATTTATTGGGTTATTTTACGTGTTGCTAACCGTTTTAGAGTACCTCCGAGGCCATGACTAGGGCCTTCATCATGGGCGGTAGCAAAATAGTGCCATTTAGCAAAAACCCCAAAACCTGCTTTATTATTATTATTATTATTATAGTTTATTATAGACACTTTACCATAATTTGACAAATCCGATTTATGGTCTAAAAGATTGATCATATCAAATCAATTTTTATATTGTGAGCCAGCTCCATTTGATTAAAAGAATCCAAGAATGATGTAAGAAAAAAATACTGTTGTTCGGACGGTGTCGAAATCATCGCAACTAAATTTGGGGAATCAGCCGCTTTGTAGCAGATCAATCTTTGTGATTTTCTTACATTTTTCAGTTTTATACTTTCCAGAAATCCTTTTCCTACTCCTTGTGATCGTCCTTCACTAGAGTACAACGTATCAACAAATTTTATTAATTTTAGTTCATATTTTTTACTCAGTAATGTATCGTGCACTTATTGTTCAGTGATACTAACAAGATTAATTGCATTTTCCTGCTCGCTCCGTCGGAATCCAATTCTGCCCTTTACTGTGTGTCGTTATTGCTCTGTCCTGTGGGTAAGCACAGAAATTCACTTCATTCATTTTTTTGATCAGATAAACATTCGTTATTTAACTCCAGTTTCCTACAGTGTTATACAGTCAATTTTTTCCCAATTTGATAAAGATTATTTATGATGAAATATTATTTCAATAAATGGCCAGGTAGCAGTTATTGATCAGCCCGCCTGTGTGCTTCTAGCAGATGCGGCGAATGAAGCTGATTTAGGTAATCTCGGAAACACAAAATTTTAAAATTCGATATCTCTGGAATGAAACATATTCATTTCTGTCGATAAGTGATTTTTATGTAAAATTGTCCGGGAAACACGTTGGTGAGGTCAAATAAAAAAAATAAGTTGGGGTGTTTTGAGATACGGCCGTTTAAAGTTTTCAATTGCGCAATACAGGTAGAAAACATAAATTAATCAAAATTTTGATCACGGAAATGGATTCTACGTCCAATTTCCTTCAAAATTGAGTCTAAAACCGACCCTCTAAGATTTGTGGTTCCTGAGTTATTGTCGATTGAAACTAGGAGGTTTGGTCAAAAATCGCCAAAAAGTCGATTTTTGGGGAAGGTACAAAATTGGAGGGGGTGGTCCGATTTGGATGAAATTCAGGATTCTTGCATGTTTTGATAGTATCAACAGCTCTGCCAAATTTGAGCAGGATCGGAGAGGGTAATTTTCAAATGCTGTTCCGCTTCAGATGGAATGACCCACATGAAACACATCATTTGACAAGTTCCCTGGACTGTTATTTAAAAGTTTCCAATAAATGATTAAGGATTTTAAAAGTAAAAACTTAAAATAGAGATATCTCAGAAATTTACCGATGAAACATTTCGCTCTTAGAAGCATTGGAAAGCTGAGAAAATTTCCTATAACACACTTTTGAAAGTAGCGATGACTATTTTTTCTCCTTAAGGTTGCCCAGAAAACACGCCGTGAGTCAGGATACCGCATTTTGGTATTAAAGTGTTTTATCAAATTCCTCTGAAACTATAGGAAAATTTTGACCATTTTGGGAAAATAATAAATTTTGCGCTAAAATAATGTCTCAATGTAATGTATTTCAAAAATGTTTAAAATCAAGTTTGAAATTTTTTTTTACCCTAAAGAAATGACTTGAAATGATTTAATTATGTTCCATCAGTGCGAGCGGAAGTTTGTGTTTGTTTACATAGTGGATAAAAATCAATTCATTCAATTATTTACGTTATCAGGATTGTGCATGCAGGAATAGTGAGTGGTTTAGACGTAGAATGCGGTGGAGGGTCATAAATGTTCAAATTATTCCTTATTCTACTCATTTTCCTTTATCTTTCCATTACTCATAACATATATGATCAAATGGCATAAACTAACGACACTTATTTAAACAGCAAGGGAACCATCTGGAGCATTTGTATTTTAAATTATGGCTATTTTTACAGCTTCCTGGTATCATCTTGATTATATTTATTATATTACTTATTATCATTACAAAACTATATGGGTCATTCCATCTGAAGCGGAACAGCATTTGAAAATTACCCTCTCCGATCCTGCTCAAATTTGGCAGAGCTGTTGATACTATCAAAGCATGCAAGAATCCCGAATTTCATCCAAATCGGACCACCCCCTCCATTTTTGTACCTCCCCATAAAATTGACTTTTTGGCGATTTTTGACCAAACCTCCTAGTTTCAAACGGCGATAGCTCAGGAACCACAAATCTCAGAAGGTTGGTCTTAGACTCAATTTTGAAGGAAATTGGACGTAGAATCCATTTCCGTGATCAAAATTTTGATTAATTTATTTTTTCTACCTGTATTGCGCAATTGAAAACTTAAAACGGCCGTATCTCAAAACACCCCAACTTATTTTTTTGATTTGACCTCACCATCGTGTTCCCCGGCCAATTTTACATAAGAATCATTTATCGACAGAAATGAATATGTTTCATTCCAGAGATATCGAATTTTAAAGTTTAGTGTTTTCGAGATTACCTACATCAGCTTCATTCGCCGCATCTGCTAGAAGCACACAGGCGGGCTGATCAATAACTGCTACCTGGTCATTTATTGAAATAATATTTCATCATAAATAATCTTTATCAAATTGGGCAAAAAATAACTGTATGACACTGTAGGAATCTGGAGTTTAATCGCGAATGTGTATCTGATCAAAAAAAATAATGAAGTGAATTTCTGTGCTAACCCATAGGATAGAGTAATAACGACACACAGTTAAGGGCAGAATTGGAATCCGACGAAGCGAGCAGGAAAATGAAATCTTGTTAGTAACACTGAACAATAAGTGCACGATACATTATTGAGTAAAACATATGAAAAAAAAAATTGTTTATACGTTGCACTCTAGTGGAGTATGAAAAGGATTTCTGGATACCTTCCAGAAATCCTTTTCATACTCCACCAAAAATTTAAGAAAATAACAAAGTTTGATCTGCTGCAAAGTGGCTAATTCCCCAAATTTAGTTGCGATGATTTTGACACCGTCCGAACTACAGTTTTTTTTCTTCTTTAATTCTTAGTTTCTTGGAACACAATACGGCTGCTGTCCTCACGTATAAGGATTTTTTTTTTATTAAATGTAGCTTGACCAAAATCATCATTTAATCAAATGGAGCTGGCTCACAATATAAAAATTGATTTAATATGATCAATCTTTTAAACCATAAATCAGATTTGCCAAATTATGGCAAAGTGTCAATAATAAACTATAATAATAATAATAATAATAATAATAATAATAATAATAAAGCAGGTTTTGGGGTTTTGCTGAATGGCACTATTTTGCTACCGCCCATGACAAAGGCCCTAGTCATGGCCTCGAAGGTACTCTAAAACGGTTAGCAACACGTAAAAAACGGTGCATTCAAAATAACCCAATAAATATTCCTTTCACAAAAATAGATTGATCAAGGTAGGGGAACAGCATCTAATTTCAGCGTTCCTCTAATGTTGCCATAGCTTATTAAAAGCGTTTTCAACTGAAATCGAGTGATAAATAGCTCAATGAAAAGTGAACAAGCAAGTTTCTATCAAAAGTTTTGCAAATTTTGTTGTTCAAATAGTGAAAATGAGCAAATTGGATGAAACTAGGAGCGAGGACTTAACCTGGCAAACATACGAGAATTTCCCCTATTAGCCATTTGAATAAATATTTGCGTAAAATTATAAAAATATAAATTAAATTAATCATCTCCCAGAACACCAGGTAGCAGTTATTGATCAGCTCGCCTGTGTGCTTCTAGCAGATGCGGCGAATGAAGCTGATGTAGGTAATCTCGAAAACACAAAACTTTAAAATTCGATATCTCTGGAACGAAACATATTCATTTCTGTCGATAAGTGATTCTTATGTAAAATTGGCCGGGGAACACGATGGTGAGGTCAAATCAAAAAAATAAGTTGGGGTGTTTTGAGATACGGCCGTTTAAAGTTTTCAATTGCGCAATACAGGTAGAAAAAATAAATTAATCAAAATTTTGATCACGGAAATGGATTCTACGTCCAATTTCCTTCAAAATTGAGTCTAAGACCGACCTTCTGAGATTTGTGGTTCCTGAGCTATCGCCGTTTGAAACTAGGAGGTTTGGTCAAAAATCGCCAAAAAGTCAATTTTTTGGGGAGGTACAAAAATGGAGGGGGTGGTCCGATTTGGATGAAATTCGGGATTCTTCAATGTTTTGATAGTATTAACAGCGCTGCCAAATTTGAGCAGGATCGGAGAGGGTAATTTTCAAATTTGCACTTTTTCGTGCACAGTTGAGATGGAATGACCCATATGTTTTTTAGATAATACACTACAGACTCACACTTACACTTACACACACAAACTTCCAAAACATTTTATACATGACGCAATCAACCATTTTCATCGGCCCGATGAAATTCTCCTAACCCCCATTCCAAACCTCCCAAAAATATTCCGTTCACTTTTAAAAGTCGCATGGGTTCCCTGCACTTTTGCCACTAGTGAACAACAAAAACATCCCCTCCCAAATCCCCACGAGACTGTATGGCGTAGCCTCGGAGCACAGTGTGGAAATTTACGTTCTTAGATGCTTTTGGTTGTACCGGGCAACCATCAAATTGTCTAAGAATATTGAATTGACCATTGTTGCACCCCCTACAGCGTGGTGCAGACCCGTTATGCTATGCTATGCTATGCTACCCCCTAAAGAATTGACTTGAAATTGTGGAAATTTTTTTAAGTCAGGATACCATATTTTGGAATTAAAGTGTTTTATCAAATTCCTCTAAAACTATGGGAAATTTTTTACCTATTTTGATAAGATAATTAATTTTGCGATAAAATGACTTGGAACCCAAAAATGTTTAAGCTGATTTTCAGTTTTTTTTTAAATAAATTTATCTTATATACCAACTAAGAAATTTTTAAAAATCGTGGAAATTTCTCTAAGTCGGGATAACTGTCAATCGACGAATCGTTGAATTTCGGTGAATTTCAATCCAATTTCAAAATACATGTTTTGGTATTGTTGTGCCCTTCCACATACGAGATTTTAATATGATTTCATGGTATTTTACCATCTATTACTGGGCAACCAAGGGCACATTTTGGTCACTGTTATTTGCCCAAGTCACACAAAATTTGGTATTCCCGTGTTATTTACCCCTACTCGGGTATGCTTTTATTTCGTCGATTTCTCGATATTTCTTTGGAATTTACGCAAAATAATTTGTTTGTTATGTTTAGGACTAATTGGCAATAATATTAACTCCTTTGACCACTTTCTGGGTCTTCTAAAGTGTCCTAAAATACCTACAGATCTTGTTGTTGATCCCAAGGTGAAAAATGTTGCCAAAAGGTCTTAGGAACATCACTTTATATTAATTACGCAAACTTAGTAGAATTGTGTTGTTACGATGGTATCCTTCAAGCTCTGTATTACAGGACTCTTTGAAGAACCTAGAACATCCTATAAGTGACCTTAAACATTCATAATGTTGCCAAAGAGTCTCAGCGACACCACATTGTTATGAACCATAAACGTGAACTTGGTAAAATCATGTTGTAACTGTGGTAGACTTTAAGATCTGTATTCAAATACACTTTGGATTAACTAGAACATGAACTTGTTTATTAAGGTATTGTAAAAAGTTTTCGGACAAGGAGGAAGTTTACATGAAGCTCAGGAAACTCCCACCACCCTTTCAATCCACCGCCAGCTTCCGGAAGCTCCCGATCGCTCCCGCCTCCAGCTCGGCATCGGTGCTCGATTCGCTTCGCCAGTGCTTTGACTCGTCTCTGCTGCTGATGTCCAGCGCCAACTCGTTCATCTGCAGCATTCTGGGGCGCAACCGCTGACAGCGTTGCTTGAAGATCTCGATGCACTCGGCTTTGGACGTTTGTCCGCCGTGCTCTTTAGGAAGCAGTTTCCGGTCCACCTTGGCGTACAACTCGTCCCAGCTTCGGTGGCACTATGAAGAGGGGGGAAATATGAGATTTGTTGACATTGTAAGGCGCAAGTTAACTTACAAACACTCTTTTGCGAAGCTTTTCGCTTAGAAATTGCAGCACAATGTTGACCAGCGCCAGCGTTGCTCCCGGGGTGTTGATGAAGTGAAACTCCCGGATACGCAACGGCGTCGCTTTGGCCATGTACTCCGCCAGGGTCTTGATCTCGTTCAGCGAAATCAAGCTGAGCTGGGCCATGGTCATGCCGGAGACGTCGTACACGTGCACTATGCCAGCGCACTGGACTTCTTGCTGATCGTACAGCGATTCAAAGACCAGCTGATGGGCACGTGTCGCGTGGGATGCCTTGAACTTTGTTGCATCGAACTGAACCGTTTCGTTGAAGGTTATCGTCCGACCGTGGGCGTCTCGTTCCGGTAGTGGGTACAGATATCCAGCGGTCACGAGGGCGTTTAACTCGGGGTCTTCAATGTCCAGGTTGGTCAACCAGTGGGGATGAACCATACGGGCGGCCAGGAATCGCTCCAGACACTCGGAAGCCGCGTTGAAGGAGTACTTTTTGCTGCGCAGGAATCTCAACAAGAACAAAGCGTCCGTACGACATTTCTGGATGTTGGGGTGCTTCGCAATCCAGTCACGTAATTGGTTTAAACTTTGTTCCCGAATGGTTTCACTTTCGTGAAGTTCTTCAGCGGCTATTTTCTGATAAAATTCACTCATTTCACCAATCCGGTCGTCGTACTGATCGGGAACCTTCTCTAAGCTAGGTATTTCATTCAGGAAGCTGTCATCAGAAGCCATGTCTAAAGAAGAAACTTTGAACTCAATACCACAACGAAACCACCTGAACCGCTCGCAAGCAACTGAGTTCATGGAGCCACTATCAACGGCTTAAAATAACTTCTGTACCTTCAAGAAGAGTGACGTCGATGTAACTGGTCTACAAAAAAACGCTTAGACGTAGTTCAGCGACGTGACAAATTTCGTTTTAGTGGGTAGGTTGTAATTTGATCTGTGATGACGCCGTGCACTGTCCCGTTTCTTTCAGACCACTTCAAAGCCTCTCTTAGGAATCATCTATGCGAGGTTATTATGTTGATCCAATTTAAGTTCTTGTTATGACGAGAAACTTAACGTCAGTCAGAATACAGTAGAGGCCAAGTGGTTCAGATGTTGTATTCGAGTTTGATATAACACAAAGATTTTAATAAGAGTTTACAAGGAATATTATTTTTTATTTAAGTTAACTTTATTGCATCTAAGCGTTTATTTGTTTAGTATACATTATGTTTAAAGCTCGAAACGCGACACTATGTATGATTCCATTTTCAGTAAATATTTAACACTAGTTCTGTAATCGTCCGAATTCCCCCACCATTCAATCCACCTCCAACTTCCGGAACGATCCAACAACCCCCGACGACGATCCACCCTCCGAAACGCGCCAAGCGTCGTCCTCCTTGTCCTTGTCGGACAGCTCAATCTGCATCTCGTCTAGCGCCGACAAGCGTTGGCGCATCCGTTGGCAGAGCTTTTTGAACCCGGTGGACATTTCCACCATCGGAATGGTGCCTCCGAATTCTTTTGGCAGCATCGTTTTGTCCACCACTTCATATAGACTTTCCAGCGATCGGTGGCACTGGAAAATAAAGAAGTCATAATTAGGGCAAGTGATTTATATAGGTTAAATATGAAATTTCACAGAATGTCAATCACAAGACATTGAAATTTCACGGTACCGTAAATTTTGTACTGGATGTACCGTCATCTGGGGTGAATCGGGACTATAGTCTGAATAGGGACAGCAGTGTTTAGAGCATTTAATGGTTTTAAATTTGGAATTGGATGTACACATTTCGTTGGTCTGAGTTTGTTCTAACCGAAACCAACCAGAAAAATCAAAATATTGTGCTCCAATATCCCGAGCAGACGGAAATAACTTGGGAAGATCAGTTTTTGATATTGTGAGAAGATCGAAATATGTTATTGGGATGATCGGATTAGTTGTTAAAATAACAAAAATCAATAACAAAGATTTGTTCGAAGAATAACTTAAACTGTTATTATGTTGTTATTGCAATAACAAACCAATAACACAGAAGGAATCATGAAGGAATAACAAGATTTGTTATTTAGTGCGGAGAGGTGGAGCATCATAATAACAAAAAATGTTATTGAATTGGTATGTCTCCATAACAAAAAAAGTTATTGTTTTGGTTTAGTTGTAATATGCAACTAAACCTGCAGTTGCCATAACTCCTCTGTACTAGTCAGGGCTACAGAGTCGGGTACCTCCAAGTGACTTTGAATCCATACTTTGAAGACAATTCCGACTCTGGATGCAGGATATGACGTCAACGACGACTTCAGCTCTCCAAAAATACCCGACTTCACAGATTCCGACTCCAAGTAAAAGTTGCTGAAAATTTGCTGAATCCGATGCAGTCTCCGAGGTCTCACTCCTGCTCGAACTTCAACGTCAGCTCCGACTTCCTGGCTCTGTGAAAATAATAACAGTTTTTGTTATTCACACTTCAAAAATTCTCAATAAATAAATCAATTCCGTTAGGGAACATAACAAAATTTTAAAAAAATGAACTCTAAAAGGTTAAATTTATCGGATTAATTTTAACTTGAAAACCCATTTCATGGTGAAATAAATGACCCCGATGAAATTTGTCAAAATTATTTCATAGTTCTAGCCCATTTTAGTAAAATCCCTTAGGGGATATATAAAATAATTTAAAAAATTAAATTTCAAAATTTCAACTTTTTAGAATAATTTAGGCTTAAGGACCCCATTTCATGGCCAAAATAATGACCCCGACGAAATTGGTCAAAATTATCCCATAGTTCTAGCCAATTTTAGCAAAGTCCCCAAATAATTAAAAAAATCAACTTTCAAAATTTCAACTTTTTAGAATAGTTGTAGCTCAAGGTCCTCATTTCATTGCCAAAATAATGACCCTGACGAAATTGGTCAAAATTATCCCATAGTTCTAACCATTTTAAACAAAGTTTTTTTTGGGGGTATATCAAATAATTAATAAAAATCAACTTTCAAAATTTAAACTTTTCAGAATAGTTTAAGCTTAAGGACCCCATTTCATGGCCAAAATAATGATCGGGCCAAAATTGGTCAAAATTATCCCATAGTTCTAGCCAATTTTAGCAAAGTCCCTTAGGGGGTATATCAAATAATTAAAAAAAAACAACTTTCAAAATTTCAACTTTTCAGAATAATTTCAGCTTAAGGACCCAATTTCATGGCCAAAATAATGATCCCAACGAAATTGGTCAAAATTATCCCATAGTTCTAGCCAATTTTAGCAAAGTCCCTTAGGGGGTATATCAAATAATTAAAAAAATCAACTTCCAAAATTTCAACTTTTTAGAATAATTTTAGCTTAAGGACCCCATTTCATGGTCAAAATAATGACCCTGACAAAATTGGTCAAAATTATCCCATAGTTCTAGCCAATTTTAGCTAAGTCCCTTAGGGGGTATATCAAATAATTAAAAAAAATCAACTTTCAAAATTTCAACTTTTTAGAATAATTTTAGCTTAAGGACCCCATTTCATGGCCAAAATAATGACCCCGACGAAATTGTTCAAGATTATCCCATAGTTCTAGCCAATTTTAGCTAAGTCCCTTAGGGGGTATATCAAATAATAAAAAAATCAACTTCCAAAATTTCAACTTTTTAAAATAATTTTAGCTTAAGGTCCCCATTTCATGGCCAAAATAATGACCCCGACAAAATTAGACAAAATTATACCAAAGATCTAAACATATTTAACAAAAGATAAAAATAATAACAGATTGTGTTATGGGCACTTAGAAACTTTTCCATTTGTGCGATTTATGGTAATTATATTTCTAAGTCAGTATACCGAACGAATAACCAATATTGTTATTAGGAGAGTTTTTGAAATGTATAACATTTCCTCTTATTAGCGTGTTATTAAACATTTTCAAAATAATATCACTTCAATACCAAATTTTGTTATTTTATCAGAAACTGTTATTATGTTTTCTTCTTGAAGTTGAACTTCAGGATAAAATAATAACACTTTTTGTTATTTTAACAGGATTTGTTATTGAAGTATTATTAATTATGTTATTAACGTCTGCCCGGGATGGTAAAAACTGCTGTACCAATTCGCCCCATGCGTCTCGATTGACCCCAGTTTACGGTACTCTAAAATCTGCCTGAAATAAATTCAAAAAAATATAATTTTGGAATAATTGTGTATGAAAAATATACGTTTTTTTGAAATTAGAAGAACAATATGCATGTGCAATGTTTCAATCGGCTGAATTTACGATTTAGCTATTATTTCAGTATCCGAATCATTCGGTAAAATATCTCCAAAACGAAGCCATCCGAAACGACATTTTCACCAAAAGAAGAATCAGTACAATGTCATGTCATGTCATGTCATGTCGTCGTTGTCGTGCTATCATGTCACACAACGATTTTGGTCCAAATCCTGAGATATTCAATAGTAACCGAAAAACACCGTGCATTGTTGTCACTCCTCATATGAAAGGCGTATCATTCTTGTCGTGCTATCTTGACACACCCTCAAAATTTCTGTAAGTGCGACATTGACAAAAGAGATTAACTTTGAAAATAATTATCAACAGCTCTTATGTTTGCAGCAATAATATTGCAATAAACGGCAAAAACTGCAATTATTGCAATATGTTTTTATTTAAAATTTGGCATGGTTTTCAAAAATTGCTGGTATTTCATCGAATGGCTTAACCCTTCATGGCCTGATCTAGATTTGTCTATGAAACAAAACAACAAAGAATCATCCAGCACCCACAACAGCATCTAATTCCACTGTGCCTTTAATGTTGCCAAATCAGCACTTAAACATTCAATTACAGCTCATTTAACACGTTTTCAACTGAAATCGAGTGATAAATCGCTCAATAAGAAGTGAGCAAGCAAGTTTATATCAAATGTTTTGAAAATTAGTTGTTTAGATAGTGAAAATCGGCAAATTGGATGGAGTTAGGAGTGAGTGCTTAACCTGCCAAACATACGAGAATTTCCTCTAATACATCATCCTGCAAAAATAATTGACATGGTCCAGACCTTTGGGGCATCGGAACAGGTTTCATCCGGAAACGGTGCACTAAACTGATGTCAATTGGTGTCCAATTGGAACCGGATCCGGTTTCCCAATTATTTTTGCAGGATGATGTATTAGGAGGGTAATTCTCTACCTACTCACACGAAATCGGGAAAAGTTGCCCCGACCCCTTTTCGATTTGCGTGAAACTTTGTCCTAAGGGGTAACTTTTGTCCCTGATCACGATTCCGAGGTTCGTTTTTTGATATCTCGTGACGGAGGGGCGGTACGACCCCTTCCATTTTTGAACATGCGAAAAAAGAGGTGTTTTTCAATAATTTGCAGCCTGAAACGGTGATGAGATAGAAATTTGGTGTCAAAGGGACTTTTATGTAAAATAAGACGCCCGATTTGATGGCGTACTCAGAATTCCGAAAAAAACGTATTTTTCATCGAAAAAACACTAAAAAAGTTTTAAAAACTCTCCCATTTTCCGTTACTTGACTGTAAATAATTTTGGAACATGTCATTTTATGGGAAATTTTATGTACTTTTTGAATCTACATTGACCTAGAAGGGTCATTTCTTGATTTAGAACAAAATTTTTCATTTTAAAATTTCGTGTTTTTTCTAACTTGGCAGGGTTATTTTTTAGAGTGTAACAATGTTCTACAAAGTTGTAGAACATACAATTACAAAAATTTTGATTTATAGACATAAGGGGTTTGCTTATAAACATCACGAGTTATCGCGATTTTACGAAAAAAAGTTTTGAAAAAGCTACTTTTTGCGTTTCTATTTGTTTCGTCGTCCGTGTCTGTCGCGGGTGACCATGAACGGCCATGATCGATGACGACCAACTTTTTCAAAACTTTTTTTTTCGTAAAATCGCGAGTACGCGTGATGTTTATAAGCAAACCCCTTATGTCTATACATGAAAATTTTTGTAATTGTATGTTCTACAACTTTGTACAACATTGTTACACTCTAAAAAATAACCCTGCAAAGTTAGAAAAAACACGAAATTTTAAAATAAAAAATTTTGTTCTAAATGAAAAAATGACCCTTCTGGGTCAATGTAGATTCGAAAAGTACATTAAATTTCCCATAAAATGACATTTTCCAAAATTATTTACAGTCGAATAACGGAAAATGGGAGAATTTTTAAAACTTTTTTAATGTTTTTTTTCGATGAAAAATACGTTTTTTCGGAATTCTGAGTACGCCATCAAATCGGGCGTCTAATTTTACATAAAAGTCCCTTTGACACCACATTTCTATCTCATCACCGTTTCAGGCTGCAAATTATTGAAAAACACCTCTTTTTTCGCATGTTCAAAAATGGAAGGGGTCGTACCGCCCCTCCGTCACGATATATCAAAAAATGGACCTCGGATTCGTGATCAGAGACAAAAGTTACCCATTAGGACAAGTTTCAGGCAAATCGAAAAGGGGTCGGGGCAACTGCTGTGTAAGTTGACGGAGAATTACACAGGATGATTCCTTGAAGTTTTGTATCATTGCCGACATTGTACTGTGGAAAAGCGCTTTTTATATTGACCAAAAATCTGGAATCTGGAATTTCTCCAGTAGAAGTGGACTATATTTGTCCCCCAGCTGACAGTTCAAAATATAGACAAATCTGGATATTTTGCAACTAGAAGCATCTAAATTGGTCAATTCTACTGAAAGTTATAAGGTCAAATGAATACACCGAGAAGACGGAAATAACGTAAGATAACATTTTTCGATACTTGAAAATACTAGGCAAGTAACATTTTATGTTATTTATAACAAGTTTTGATATTCGTTATTCTGATATTGGATTGTTATTATAATAACAGACTAATAACATTTTTAGTTATCCTTCGAACAAATCTTTGTTATTTATATTTTGTTATTTTAACAACTAATCCGATCATCCTATCAGTTGGAGTTATTCTTCCATAACAAAAAATGTTATTCCCAAGTTGTTTATGATTTCGATCAATATCAGACCAATAAAACAAATTGTTATTATAACGAAAAATGTTATCAAACTCT
This sequence comes from Culex pipiens pallens, assembly GCF_016801865.2. Lineage (NCBI taxonomy): Eukaryota > Metazoa > Arthropoda > Insecta > Diptera > Culicidae > Culex > Culex pipiens. The sequence goes on along the minus strand of NC_068939.1, from coordinate 78,765,738 downwards.
TATGCGCAAATGGATTTTGCAAGAATATGCCATAACACTTTTTGTTATTTTAACAGTATTTGTTGTTGAAATGGCATAAATTTCGCTATTACCGTTTACCCGGGACCCGAGATAATTTCTTTTCATTTATTACGTTTTTAAAGCAATATTTTTGTGAAATTATTATCCTAAGCTAAGATGTGGACGACCTTTAAACAGCTGATTAATTCAAAGTTGGGAACAGTGTTTGTGGGTGCTTAAGGAATCGAGTTAATGGACTGGAGGGAAAAAGTAACAAATAAACCTTCAAAGCTCTTAAATTAAATTTACCCAAAAACAAAACTAAAAAATCTTGAGCAGTCAAATTATTCAGGAACAATTATTTTTATGTAAAGGCTACACATTTTTTTCACTCATGAAGAACATTGCTGTTTCCCGTAATTCATCAGATTCTCAATTCATCGTGTTCGTGCTTTCTTGCCGCACGTCGAATTTGGGCTGAATTGAGTTAAGAATGTCAGCTGCAGCTTTCAATGCCTACCCTTTTGATCTCCACAGATTCATAAAATTGCGATGTTGTCACTTTAGATAAATGAAATATAGTTCCGCTCTGATCGTACTGTCATGACACAACCTGCAACTGCGACAAATTGCCAAAGGAAACTTTATTCATGTGCCATTTTCAACGAAATTAAACCGAATTTTGGGACAAAAAAGCACTTCGAATTCAAACCGCTGAAACAAGTCCAACACATTCAACCTTGGCAACCGAAATCGAGTTCGAAATCAAACTTACAAACACTCGACTCCGGATCTTTTCACTCATCAGCTGCAGCACCAAGTTCGCAATGCTTCGCAGCGTTTTGGGCGTGTTGATAAAGTGCAGCTCCTGGATGCGCACTGCCGATGCGTTGTTCGTGAGCTGAACCAGCTGCTTGATCTCCATGATCGACAGCCAACTGGTCAGAACGTTGATGTCGGATAGCTCCATGTCGTACACGAACACAAATCCGGCGCACTGAGCCTCGTTCGTATCCAGGTATATCTCGGTGACCATGTGGTTTATCTTGACCACGGCGTGCATCGACGGTTTGTGCGGGTTCGCGTAGAAACCACCCGACGAACTGAACAGGACAATGCGCCCCTTAGCGTCACGCTGGGGCAACGGGAAAATGTATCCGAAGTCGATGAGGTGCTCCAGATCGGGATCCGCCTCGATGTCCAACTTGGTCAACCACCGCTTGTTCACGGTCAAGGCCGTCACGTAACACTCCAACATTTTGGCGGCCTTCATGAACGAGTATTTGTTGTTGCGCAGGAAACGCAACAGGAACGGTGCATCCGTACGGCAATGCCTGATCCGGGGATGTTTGGCGATCCACTCGCGCAACTGTTGGATGCTCTGCTCCCGAACCAGATCGTCCTCGCCGAGTTTTTGCGCGAGCATCTGGTACTGGTCGTCCAACTCGAACACCCGGTCATCGTACACTTCCGGTGCCCTATCCACGCTGGGCACGTCGAAGCGCAAACCAACTCCACTGATCATGGCGACTGCACACGCGAATTTTTCCGAAACACTCCCCAAAAACGACACCCCTCGCGACACACGATAAAACACGGACTAAGCTCGGTCGCGGGCTCAAGACTTGCATTTATGGCTTTCTCGGCGGGAGGTCAAGCTATTGATTTACTTTGGCGGATCAGTGACTCGAAGGTGGTTGTTATAAAAAGTTTGCGTTTCTCTTGAGCGTAGATTGTTGTAATGTTTTTGCTGGCCAGGAAATGACACATACACACAGTATAGTATCTTAAACTTGTGAGATTTTGAGGGGTCACTAGTGCCGATCGCCGGTCACCGAAAGATATGTGAGTTGTGGTTAAGTGTGAAGCTGATTTGGACTGTTATTTTTGATAGTAAAGAGTTTTTTTTTTCACATGATCAACTGTATGAAACGTCAATGACTTCCTCACCTGATACCTTATTTATTTAATAGTTGAACTTACTGTTTCTTAGGTACCTATACAGCAATAAACTAGATTTTTTTAAGTTGTACAGAGTTGCACCAGTAGTAAAGAACAGCATAAATAAAAAAAGGCTTATTCAGAACAAACATTTAAATCGATTTATGAAAAGTACATTGAGTCAAATATTTGTCCGTACCCCCCCCCCCCCCCGCCGTACGGAAAATGTTTGTGATATAAAAGTACATAAAATTCGACTAAAGTGCCATGTTGTATACATCAATCGACGCGACAGAATGTCCTCTTAAAGACACTGTTATTGGATTTGCAAAAAACTTTTTCTTAAAAAAATACAAAAATAGTTTACTGAAAAAAGTAAAAAAAAAGAGGTCAAATAATTGTCCGTACCCCTAGTAAAAGTACAAAATCTGATCGATTTAAGTGAATTTATTTATGTTTCTGAGTCAAATACTAGCCCAAGTAACCGCGAGGCACTAAATAGCGGCATTAAATCAGCATTATATTGGCATTTAATACCAGCAAATAATGCTTCAAAACATTAAATCAGCACTTTTCCCTTGAGAAATATTTCAAGTGGCGCACAGTGATGGTCCCGCCCGTGTGGATCAATCGGACCGCGCACTGGACTCACAACCCAGAGGTCGCCGGTTCGAATCCCGCGGCGGGCGCTCTAAAATTCTTTGTGTAAATATGGGTATTCGGCGCCGTCGCTCCGTGCCATACTTTCATACACTTAGAAGCCCAGGGCGGCGAAGTCCTTGTAGATAAAAGGAAGACACTAGTGGTTGGTACTAGCAATGGTGGCCGACAGCTATAAAGTCAACTTCGCACAGTGATGCTGATTCAATGCCTCACTGGCTGGGGGAAAAAAAGGACAACTAGCTGCTCCACACACTTGGTGGTGGGCCTCCTTTGTTTTTTTTTCTCCTGTTGCGTGTCATGTGTGAGTGTGACACTTTGATGTTATTCTTGCATTTTTCTCGTCGATCTCCAGGATGCGCGCCAGCCAACTGAGGTATTCTGAAATAAGTGTTTGTTTTGAAAGTTTTAATCGATGTGGTTGATGCATTCATCGTTGAACATTAAGGAAGACTTTCTTTCTGCTGTTTCGAGTTTCTGGTTCATGAGAGAAACCCGTTGTCATTGCGTTGAACGAAAATTATTGACGAATCACTCAGCAAATTGCGGCCATCCAGTCAAGTACAGTACAATCAATTACGGAAGGCTTGGGGTTAATAGGGACAAGTACTGGCTAACGGCTAACGTAAACTAGTTGGTGGTCTACGGTTGGCAAAATTTCACAATGTGTATTAGACTTCCGGAAAGCAGCTTATTGCTTGTAAGAAAAGTCATTCAATTTACCAGAGAACTTTTGATAATGTCCTTTGTCCTTTGGACATATGTCTTGAAAAATTTGGCTTAATTACAGGCTGCAGTTTTCCACAAAAAAAAACAAAAAAAAAACACTTCAATCGGCGGGAATTGAACCCAGTTCACGCAAAATTAAAACTTATGCACACTGGGGGAACTGCGCCTTAGCCCGCTCGCTTATTAGAACGGTATGAAGGGAGGAGGATCAAAGTCAATAAGAGCATGTCTGGCTGTAATGTTTCCCGTATCGATGGGTTACTTTGTTGATAAACATCAAATGCTTTGAAGCTCATTTTCAAGGTCGTAAATGGTGATTTAATGCCAGTTGTAATGCTGCAAAGTTTTGGTACTATGAGGCATTCGCAAAGCTTATTTACTACTTCAAAACATTCGAGTGCTGATTTAGTACTGAATTAATACTTCAATTTAGTGCTTGTGGTAACTTGGGAGTACCTCTAGCCAGTTTGTGACAACTTTGAACTTCTGATAACTTCGTTTAGTTAGTTTTTATTAAAAATTGGTTTGAATTTAGTTTTTTAAGTAAAACTTATCAAAACATTAGTTTATAAGCAACTATTTTTATAAAATTGCTATTTTATGTTGTAAGAGTCTCTATTGAAAAAGTTTCAACAATATTTATTCAAAATATACATTGTTTTCATCTTTTTTATTGATATTTTTCGACCAAAAATACTGTTTCAGAACAATACCGTTAAACAATCCGGATTGTCTTGGAACCGGTTTAACCTCTCGGGGGGAAATTTTGTGGTGGTCAGATAGAGGACAAAAAACCCACCTCTTGCAATTTGAAGCATCCAATTTCGTCCAGTATAACCCGATTACGAGTCCCTAGTCTAAAATTTGAAATTTTCACTTTTCGTGCTGAGAATTTCTGTACCGTCCTGGGTCAGAATGTTTTGCTTGGGGAATTGGGTCCTAAAATGAAGCTTAGATTGCTGATATTATTCTTTACAACGATAAAGCTTATTTTTCTGAGTAAAATAACCCTTTGAGAGTTTAAAATGGATTTTTAAATCAATTTTGAAAAATTAACCTCGCGGTCCTTCTTGACAGAAAAGGTCCTACTTGATAGCTCGTTCCAAGGGGACCATAGTTGATCCATCGAAAAAATGTTGCATAAAAATAAAAAAAAGTGATCAGAAATGGTTTTTAATCGTGTTTTTTACCGTTGTACATAAAAATTTACATAGGGTTTTAGTACCCAATTTGAAAATTTCAAATTTCAGACTAGGGACTCGTAATCGGGCTTTAGTGGACGAAATTTGGTGCTTCAAATTGCAAGAGGTAGTTTTTTTTTGTATTTTTGGTCAAAAAATGTCAATAAAAAAGATGAAAACTATGTATATTTTGAACACATATTGATGAAACTTGTTCAGTAGAGATTCTTACAAAATAAAATAGCAATTTTATAAAAATAGTTGATACGGACAAATATTTGACTCACTGTAGTTTTGAAGCTGGATCTCGAGCGTGTAACGGAAAAATATCAATGGTCAATTTAAGCCAATCCAATCATTTTTGGTGTTATTTGAAATAGAAAATTCATAAATTGTCTTATTCAAATATTATGTGTTGAAATCTTACTGAACTAATCACTCCAAAATTTAGATTTGTATTACCCCGATTGGGTCCAAACATTAGGTTTAAATTGTTGTTTTATTGTTCAGAACGATAAACCTTATTTTTCTGATCGTAATATGTTGTCCCGCGAATTATTTATTTTCATATTTTTTTTTTTAAAGCTGTCGCCCTTTTGAAAATTTACTCCGGAAGTATTTTCTCACAAATAATCTCAGAATCACAGGTTGAGAACAATCCATCTAACATTTGATGATCTTTATTCTCCACTGCAATCATTACCACGCACCCTCAAATCGATCCCCCTAATCAACCTGCAGCTTTCTGAACGACCCAATCGCACCCGATTCCAGCTCGAGGTCCGACGACTCCTGCCAGTACTCGGAATCCTTCGTCACTTCCAGCTCCATTTCGTCGTTCGCCAAAAGCTGCGGACGCAACTCCCGGCAGCGATCCTTGAAGTCCGCCACCAACTTTTCCATTGGAACGCTTCCACCGTACTCCTTCGGCAGCAGGCTCTTGTCCACCCTGGCGTACAGCTCGTCCCAGCTTTGATGGAACTGTGGGAAAAGTGAGTTATTTAGGGAGTCTAAGGGTGGAATGTAAGGGCACTTACGAAGATTCGATTCCTTAGCTTTTCGCTGGTCAGCTTCATCACCAAGTTGATGGCCGTGGTCAGCAGGGATGGGGCGTTTATAAAGTGCATCTCCTGAGCCCGCACGGGAGTGGCGTTGGCCGAAACGTTCACCTGCAGCCGGATGTCGTTGACGCCCACCAGGTTCACGTGGGCCATTGTAAGTCCGCTGAAGTCGAGCACCGACACGAACCCACCGCACTGAAACTCGTTCGAATCGTTGAGGACTTCCATTAGCAGGAAGTGAGCCCGGGACAGTTGATGCACGGTGAACCGTTCCGCGTCCACGTCTTTGGCCGTGGAGAAGATCACCGTGCGTCCCTTGGCGTCCCGTTCAGGCATGGGGACCAGAAATCCCGATCCAATTAGCGCTCCAAATTCCGGATCTTCCACGTCCAGCCGCTCGAAGTACTTTCGGTGCAGCATTCGAACCGCCAGGTAGCGTTCCAGCTGCTTGGAAGCGTTGATGAAGTTGTACTTTTTCGTCCGCAGGAAGCGCAACAGGAACGGAGCGTCCGTACGTACTCGCCGGATGTGGGGATGTTTGGCGATCCAATCGCGGAGTTGGGCCAACGACTGCTGGCGCAGGTCGGGCGTTTCTCGGATGTACTTTTCGGCGAGACCACGGAAGAAGTCGTCCATTTCGGCCAGATCGTCGTCGTACTTTGCGGGGGCTTTGTCCAGCCAGGAGGTCGGAAGTTCCTTCGGCATGGTTGCGGTGTGGTTCTGTTCTGATGCTCGACACTGACTGAGGTGCAGTGTGAGGAGCTTGTGGCTATTTAAAAACGTAAAGTTGGCGAAGATGTGAGCCCTTTTTACAGACGTTATTTGGTCGAGTCATGATCTGGAATTTCTTGTTAGAGTTGTAAAGTTTTATAGGCTTGGGTGCTGCACCGATATTGTGTAATTTTGGAGTTTCAAAATAATAAAAACACTAATTACAATATTTCATTTTCCAAACGAAGAAGATACGTACTCCACTTTTGCACAGAAGAATTTTAGATGTTTAATAAAAATGTACACAAATTATCAAAAAATACAGCCAAACATGAGTCGGTTAACTTCTAGTAAGAGCATCAGCTTCCTATATCTGAAAAATACTTATATTAAATTATCTGGATATACAGAATCACAGCTTAAACCTAATTTTCTTATGACAAATTAAAAAATGTTTGTTTTTTTTTTTCACGTAAACTTCGTCTAGTATTTCAGGGTTGAGGCTACAAAAGCGTGCAGAGAGACTGTAAAAAAGATTAAAGATATCTACTGCTGCTGTGTTTCCCCTTCTTTTTACGCTATCACGAGAAGCACTAAAAGTTAGCTGAACTGTTCTAGTAGTCCTTTTTTGTTGATTGTTTAATCTTGTGTATATAAAGTAGCCGGTTTTAGTCTACTTCAATGTCAGAGAAAAAAAACGTTTCCGTCGAGATCCTTGTAGCTGTTAATTTCCTATTCCGTTAGTTTTAATTCATTCAAGCTATTTGAAATTTTTGTTTTTGCAGATTTGCAAAACATTTTTTGCTGAAGTTTTTTTTTAATTAAGTACCAGTATTTGTTCCAAGAATGGATGACACCATCTAGGCCCTTAATAACTTGAGCTACTGTACTGGTCAAACGTTTATGACATTGGACGATTTCTTCCACCTCACTCAACGTTCAATTGGCTGGCGTTCGCTGGGGATTTGACCAAATCCTTTGAAATGTTAAGCATAAGTAGTCTGGAAATCTACTATCAAATGTCTTTTGAAAAACTTTGGTCAGCTTTGAATATCAGCGTTTTAAAGAAATAGTATAGTTGTTTTCCTCAACACGCTGAATTTGTGATTTTGATTTATCTAATTTTGGTTTGCTCAAGAAAGCTGATTAAAGAATATTTCTTAAATTATTTGATTAAGATTATTTTCATCTGCAGGTCCTACCCCCATTGTCCACTAGGCCGTCCCAAAAAATGAAAAGTTGTCAAATCTTCGGTGCTCACCCCTAGAATGATAGATTAGGATGTCAGGAACAATGTTTTCATACAACAAAAAATTCCCAAAAATGGTTTACAACTCGCGCGCGGAGCTTGAATGAAAAAAGTGCATTTTTCGAGTATTTTTCAGAAATGCGCGTAACAATCATACTAAAGTCATTCAAATTTGGTCGCCTTGGGCTTCAAGTGATAGTTTAATGTCCCCTGAACAAATTCCTGTATAGACACAGTCCATAAAAGCTTTCAAAAATTACTCCCCAAAACCAGCAAAAAAATGTTGCAGCTAAAACTAATGCATTCAGCTTATAGGAAATTTGACGGAGATCATTTTGCTTTTTTAACATTCAATTTATGTCCACGCAAAGTCGAGATATTTGCATTTTAGTGAACAAAAAGTGACGAATTTTCAAAATTCTTGCTATATAAGCGTTTTTAGCATAAAACATTGGCTACTATGATTACAAACGAGAAGGCATATATTTTGGATATATTTATTTTGTTCGCTCAAAAACGATATTTGTTAAAAAAAATTCATGAAAAAACATAAGATTTTCTCACAATGTGACGTAAACGACATCTTTAAAAGTACTGCTATGTGCGCTTCTAGATATGAACAAATAAAGCTCTAATGGGTAACTTTTTTTGAAAAATAAGTTTTTGATAAATGAATTTGTTTCATTCGAATGTACATACATAAAAAAATCACGTTCACAGCATGGAGAAATGAACTTTAATAAAATTAATTTTGATTTATGATTATGTGTCGTTTACGTCACATTGTGAGAAAATCTCATGTTTTTTCATGAAATTTTATTAACAAATATCGTTTTTGAGCGAACAAAATAAATATATCCAAAATATATGCCTTCCCGTTTGTAATTATAGTAACCAATGTTTTATGCTAAAAACGCTTATATAGCAAGAATTTTGAAAATTCGTCACTTTTTGTTCACTAAAATGCAAATATCTCGACTTTGCGTGGACATAATTGAATGTTAAAAAAGCAAAATGATCTCCGTTAAATTTCCTATAAGCTGAATGCATTAGTTTTGGCTGCAACATTTTTTGGCTGGTTTTGGGGAGTAATTTTTGAAAGCTTTTATGGACTATGTCTTCACGGAGAAAAAAGAGTTCCCAAAATCGTGAACAAGCGTTCATGAAAATGGTAACCACGAACAAAGTGTTCAAATTTCATGGTACGTTTTTCAAAATCGTACCATGGGATTTGAACACTTTGTTCGAGGTTCCCATTTTCATGAACGCTTGTTCACGATTTTGGGAACTCTTTTTTCTCCGTGTGTACAGGAATTTGTTCAGGGGACATTAAACTATCACTTGAAGCCCAAGGTGACCAAATTTGAATGACTTTAGTATGATTGTTACGCGCATTTATGAAAAATACACGGAAAATTCACTTTTTTCATTCAAGCTTCACGCGTGAGTTGTAGACCATTTTTGGGAATTTTGTGTTGTCCACGCTCCATACTATTTTTTGTTTTGACAATTCTAGAGTTTTTTTAAAGGTTCTTTATACATATGAAACACAATGGCTTATAGGATCTTTAAAAAACTGTAGAATTGTTCAAATGGTTTAATTCTAGAATAACGTGTTTTGTTACCTTGCAAGGTTTGTAGAGCAGACTAGAACAACAATTTTGATGTTAAAACATTTAGGGTTTGTTGATAAGTTATCGGAATTTACGTAAACGTTTTTACAAGTTTTTTTTAAAGGTTGTTTTGGCAGTTTTAAAATATGATTGAAGTTTTCACCCCTTCTCTCAATTGTAACGAAAAATGGCTGAAGTTTTAAATTATTAACATTATTATTTTCAGAAAAAAAAACTGTTTAAGGATTAAATCCCAATTAAACTTCAAGAACAAAGCGCTGGCTCTTATTGCATTCAATCAAGTACATATTTGAGATTAGGACTTGGTACGCCCACCGGAGTCATTTTTTTACATTTTAATAACAATGCATGAGTAATTCTCTGAGATTTCATTCATTCGATGTTTTTTTGTATTTTTTAATCCGACTGAAACTTATTTGGTGCCTTTGGTATGGCCAAAGAAGCAATTTTTCATCATTAGTTTGTCCGTATAATTTTCCATACAAATTTGGCAGCTGTCCATACAAAAATGATGAAATTCATAAATCTGCATCTTCTGAAGGAATTTTTTTATCGATTTGATGTCTTCGCATTCAATATTGCGTCTTTTTGAAGTGTTAGTCTTGAATTAAAAAAAATAGTATACTATTTTCAGAAAATTTCACGAATGTTTCATATTTTAGAATTGAAAATCGGACCATTAGTTGCAGAGATAGCGACATTAGAAATTGGCTACAGGCTTGCCACACGTACAGATATTTTTGGCACATACCAAACACTCAATCAAGTATAACTTTAAAGAAAAACTTTTTTATCAAAAACTAAACAAGTAAAAAGATGCAAAAAATGTTTATCTTTTTAGTGCAGTTTACAAAAACTACTCAAGTGTATTTTAACTGTAAAAATAACACAGTCCAACAAGATTTTGTTTCTGAGACGAGTATAAGTGTTCCTAGTAGAATTTTGCCTGCTGAATCCGAATCCGGGTCCAGAATTGCTCCAAATGGTCTGGTTTTGGCCTAAACTAACATTTCAAACGGGTGTATCTCAAAATTGGGACCATTTGGAGCAATTCTGGACCCGGATTCGGATTCAGCAGGCAAAATTCTACTAGGAACACATATACTCGTCTCAGAGACAAGAAACATTTGATTTTTTGTTGAACTGTGTAATTCGTTTGAGTGTTTGGTCTGTGCCAAAAATATCTGTACTTGTGGCAACGCTGATTGGCTTGTTGTTTGGGTGAGACTTTAGAAAACATCATTCTTTTTAAACCTTTGCATGGCAATATCCAAGCAACTAAGGGTCGTATCAACAAAGTTAAAAAAAGAAAAATGTAGACAATTTTTTCAGCTTTTGAAAAATATTTTTTTTTAAAGTGGGCAAACATGTGCACTAATTTAAAAAAATGAATAACTGCAACTATTTTCAAAAAAATCACATAAAAATGGCTGAAACATATGCGTAGAAAATTGCTCACATGCGATTAACGAGGCGCTATTAAACCTTTTTGCATACTTGCACGAATCAGTGATATACGGCTGAGAACCTCTGTTTTAAATGCGTTCATTTAGTATTAAAAAACGTGTGGACTATTGTTAGGCGTTTCAGACACCTCAAACTTGCAGATAAAACGAATTGGTAATACAAACTTTAATTTTTTATTTGAAATTGAGTAGTCTTATAAGGTAAGAATTGCTATAATTTTTGTCAATGGTCAATAATACAGCCAAATACAGTCTAATATCGATCATGCGAAGTTTTGATTATTTGATGGTTTGTATGGGACTTCGTATAATCGAATCACGAGCAAAAAAGTTTTTCCGTATATTTTTATTTCCTTGCTTTTAACATGAAACTCGCACTCTGCGATCAATTTTCAGCAAAATTTTGTTTACATTTTGAAATTAGGCGAATATCCTGCGAAATAATAGTTTAATATTTGTCCGTTTTTGGATATCTCGTGACGGAGGGGCGGTGTGGCCCCTTCCATTTTTAAACATGCGAAGAAAGGTAAAACAATACTTTGAGTCTGAAATGGTATTGAGATGGACATTTGGTATCTAAGGGACTTTTATGCAAAAATTTTTTCGTTCTAAAATTTTGTAGAACATTATTACACTCTGAAAAATAACCCTGCAAAATAAGAAAATAACACGAAATTTAAAAATGGAATATTGTGATCTAAATGAAAAACCCTACCCCACCCTACCCTTATGGGTTAGAAAATTCCATTGAATTTCCCTTAAAAGCACACGTTCCATTTTTTTAACAGTTGAGCAATGAAAAATGGCAGAGTTTTAAAAACTTGTTTTGTGTTTTTTCGATGAAAAAATACGATTTTTTTAATTCGTTTAATTTTACAAAAAGTCCTTATGTCCCTATATCTTTGAACGAATTCATTACATTCATACCCGACCTCTTTATTCTTTCGTAGGAAATTTAATAAAAATCAATGCTGTCAATTGGAGCGCGTTTAGAGAGCCCTTATTTGTAATACCTTGACGAAACCTGAAGTGTTTACTGACATCAACTCCAAAAATGTCGTGTTGTGTTATCCAAAGCGATTTTTGTAGAATCCTTCGTAAATCTAGTCCAGACTGTGCACAGAAAATCGGAACTCGTGGTGTAGTGTTAAGTGTGGCTGCCTCTCACCCAGTCGGCCTGGATTCCCTCAACAATCAAGCTTTTGGAAACCTAGTTTCGAGAAGGAATCTCGCAAACGAGAACTCCAAGGCGATGCTGTAGAACGAACAATTTATTTATTTTTATTCATCAGGTTCACATTTTTACACATTGTTTATGTAATATTAATCCAAATCGAGAATATTCAACCAAACAAATTTTCAACCTTCCCAAATTCAACTTTTTTTTCTGTGAAGGTACATAATTTTTTTTCAAAACAACCTTTTCCAAATAGGTATCACTGCTAATAATAACGCATCTCAATAGTCTGCACATTGTTCTATTTTATCAAGACAATGCTATCCAACTGATAAGATAACCCATATCACAATCTTCCGCGTGGTGCGCATAAACAAAATCTCATTCTAGTCAATTTGCAGCTTCCGAAAACTCCCTACGGCTCCAGCGTCCACAATGTCTTTTCCACTGTGGGTTTGGTCCGTAGAGGAACCTCCTCCCAGCACGATTTCCATCCGGTCCAGCGCCAGCAGCATGTCACGCTTGGTCAGCAGATACTTTTTGAAGATTTCGTTCAGCTTGGCCAGCGGAACGGTGCCACCGTATTCCTCGGGCAGCACGGTGGGTTCGATGTTTTTACGCAACTCATCGATGCTTCGATGACACTGAAAGTTGATAAGGGAACTGGGTTGAGATATTGGGTGCTGGAGTTGAGTGAATATTTTTCTAATTGTCAACAACATTTTGACCACTTTTAGGTTTTGTCGTGGTGGTCCAAAATAGGTTTGTTCCCACTTACAAATATCCTCGACTTGAGCTTTTCACTGGCATACGACAGGCAGTACTTGCTGACTTGCGCCGCAAAGCTGGGCACGTTCACAAAGTGGTTCTGCTTAAGCCGTATCGGAACGCCGTTGGCGATGCTCCGCAAATATCCGCCAATGTTCTCCAGCGTCCAGCAGGTCACGTGTGCCATAGTCATTGCACTGTTGTCAAACACGTGCGTGAAGCCGGCAATTTGGTTTGCCTCGTCGTCCAGCAGGGCTTCCGTTACGAGCATGTTAAGTCGAATCATGTCGTCGGAGCCGTGTCGGGTCGCGTCAAAGTTTCGAACCACGCCCATGACTACGATTCGACCGGAGGAGTCTCGACCAACGGGAACAAGGGCACAGTAGTCCAGCAGGGCACTTATTTCGGGATCCTGTGGGTCTAGCTTCCGGCACCACTTCGGATATGTTTGTCTCATGGTGAGATACTTTTGCAACGTTTCACAAGCCCGAACCACGGAGAACTTTTTGGTGCGCAAGAATCGCAACAGAAACGCATCGTCCGTGCGACAGTTCTTAATCCGCGGGTTCTTCGCGATCCACTCACGCATCTGTTCCAGCGATTGCTTCCGTAGCTGGTCATCTTCGCGGAGTTCCGCCCGAGCAATCCGATCTAAACAGTCCGGAAGTCCCGGGAACTCGTACAAACTACCGGCGTCACACATGGTTGATTCTCGACGCAAATTTAGCTGTGTATAAGCCTTAATTGAAATCAAGTGGTGACTGCGACCTTACGCGAGATTCACTCTTGCTCTGGAAGATGTTTGAGCACGAATGAGGTAATAAATACCCGGCCAGTGGTGCGCCGATTGTCTAAGCGAAACTGGTTGCTCCAGCAGAATAGCAACACTACAGAGCGGAGGAGACGACTTCGGGAACTCGAAAAATGTTTATCACTTTCGGTGGGAACGGTGCGAGAAGAGATGGCTGTTTAGCAGGAAATTTAAAATTTCTTATCTGTTGAAATACAATGAAATACAAATAAAAAAGGCTTACATTTTTAGAGGATCTCATTTCTCTTTTCAAGTGCAATAAAGCATATAGTGATAGTTTTTGCTTCATAGTTTTGATAATTTATATTTAAATTTAAAATGTTATTCTTTTGCTCCTCTCCTCTCCTCCTCTTTAACCTTGACCAATGTCAAGTGACATTTTTGAAAATAAACTTTAACGATCAAATTCCAAAAATCTCACTCTTCTAAAAAATCATTTATATGACGCACCGCCTTTTTTCTATCACCAGCAATTTGAGAGTCAATTACTACGTTCATTCTGCCAAACTGATAATAGTGTTCACTGTGGTGAACGTGTGTATTTTTAATATCTAGGTTTACCCTCCAACCAAGTGGGGGTGATTATCAGCACATTTCTAAAGCAAATTATATTGGTTCATCAGTGCTTCAGTTGCAGAGTGATACGATCGGTGATGATGATAATTTCCGTGCGTCACTGCATCTTAGTTTAGCTTCTAACATCAAATTTTCATTCCAAAATTTCATAACAAAAAAAAAATGTCCGGTCTTAAAGGGTAAAGGGGAATGATGGAAGTGAATGGCATGAAACTCAACTCGGTTCTGCAGAAACTCGTTTCCATCGGCTCTCTGGTCCATTCTGGAATAAAGTTTACGAGCAGAATTCAAATATTGGACAAAAAAGCTATGGCGAATTCAGTTTAGTTCAAATAAAGCAAAAAAAAATCAAACCCATGTTACTGAATGCTCTTAGCAGAGTGACGCAAAACAAAAATACAAATAGCATGTGCTGCTTTCAAACCCTCAATTTGTGTTACGAAATTAATTACTATTGCCATTTAAAGCGAACGTGGTGTGGCTTGTTGATTTTACAACGGATTAGCACAGAGTAGTCGTGAGAATTTTGCAGTCACGTGCGATGTGCAATGTTTTATTTACATTTTTTGTGAAATACTTTGTTATACTTTTACTTTCGAAAGAATTTACAAAGCAATTTTTCAGCACTCTTATACAACAATATTATTTATAATTTGAACATCAAAATCCTTATAACGTTCTAACTTCGGCAGCGAATGACCAAAAGGTTAAAGTTGCCTCAAATAAACGAACAAACAACAACAACTTTCCAACTTTATTTCAGGATTGGGTTCGGAGTGTCAAATAACGTTTAAAAAAAAATTAGAGTGGTAATGAAGTGTATGATGATGATTTATTTAAATGTAAAAGTAAAAGTACAATCCCCCGGGACGCTTCAAAACAGAGAAGTCAACGCGAGGTGGATTGTTTGCTAGTCTAAGTCTGAATGTTTAATGAACGCTAAAATAAATTCGGCTTCCTTGGTAAATTTTTCCACAATGTATTTCTTATGTACAGTCATCCCTCATATTCGGAACAGTTTACAGATCGGCCAATGTTCAAAAAATCATAGAAAATCAATGATTTAACCTCATGATTCGCTTTTACCTTCATTTGCAAGCTTTCCTTGCGATCTTTCGAATGCTGTATCGAACAACTGCAAATTTTTACTTTTATATCAAGTATTTGAAGAAAAACTTTGACCCTTGAAATCCACAAATTCGGAACACTTTTTTCTTACGGATGTAAACAAACTTTGGTTCTCTCCATGAGTACATAATTTTTACAAAATAATGACTTCAGGCACGAAACGAAACTCATGCTTAGTTATGTTATATGAATGGTCTGATAACTTTTTTGTAAAAATATCAGTTAAATTCAGGTGTTCCACAATTGTGGGAGGCACAATAACATCCCACAATTATGAAACAGGCAATTTGGAGGCAGTGTTTTGCTGCTCTGGATAAAATAGTCTTGAAAAGAGGTTTTTTGTTCAAAAAGTACTACTTTTACCAGTGAAATAGCAAGAGAATGTCCAAATGAAGGTCCTAAAAATAGTAGGGTCTACAGAAAACCTGCATTTGGCATGTTATTGACAAATTACCACAAAAGTGTTCCGAATTTGTGGGTGTTCCGAATATGTGGGATGACTGTACCGAACTGTAAAAAACTGCTCGACGGCGGGTACTCCATTGCTGACCTGGTGTTTGACAACATAGGCCGGGAGCGAGTTGCGGGTGCGGGGGCGGACGGAGAGATCTGTTGATGGTGACGATGTTGGTGGTAGAACTGGAGTCGGTGGTGGCGTAGCGCATTTCGTAACTTTAATTTTGTTTCAGATTTTTTGTTTAAAAATTAAAAAAGAGCAATTTATGTTTGTTTTATTACTTATTATATGTTAAATCGCACAAAAATAGACTTTTATGCAATATTTATGATTTCCATAATACAGTAGGGTAGAGAACTGCCGTTTTACGGCGATATGATGTATACGCCATTGAGGTGATTTTGCTGTAGACACGATTTTCTGTTTTTGTTCATTTTTTCAATTTAAAATGACTAATTTAAGGTCTGCTCTGTAGAAACTGTTAAAAAGTACAATAAAAATGTGGCCCCTACAAAATTTCTTGTTTTTTGCTATTCTCTACGATTTTAAACCACAAACATCATTTGGCCGAAAAAATAGCAATAAAAAATCACTACTTTTCCTTCCCAATGATGTATGTATACATTGCTCGATCAAAGCAGGCTATATTTTTTGTGCCAGCTATTTTGACAGCTGAGCGGATCCCTTAATGAATTGTCCACGTGGATACTTTAAGGGGGGGGGGAGGGTATTAGGGAGCGTTCGTTTATTACGTAACGCAGTTGGGGAGGAAGGGGGGGTCGGAGGCCGTGTTACGCTCCATACATTTTTTTTAAAATTTGTATGGAAATTTTGGGGAGGGGGTCTAAAAATCCGATTTTTTGCGTTACGTAATAAAAGAACGCTCCCTTAGTGATTGTCTACGCTACACACGGAGAGACTGTGCCCAGAAATTTTAACAATTAAAATTGTTGATTTTACTTTCGTACATTTTAACAAAAACGTACTAGTTACTGCCAATTTTCAGTTAAATTAACCAAAATTCAGTATTAATTTGATAACCCGTTTGTTGAAAATGCTAGAGGCAAAAAGCTAACAGATTTCCCGAACTCGAATGAACGTGCTCGACTGTTAGCTTTGGTTTTAGAAAAATCAAGAATTTTGTTGGTTGAATAGAATTAACAATTGGTTGAATATTTAAAAGATGAACTTGGGTTTGTTTACGTCTGTCATTTGAAGTCAGGATTCGAACGAGAGCGGTCGATTTGTTGAGTTTGTGTTGTTAATTGTGAAGTAAGAGGATGTGAAAGGTGAAAATCACACTATTTGGCTAAGTTGAAGTGGCAAATCGTAGTGCACACTGCTGCAACTGTGGAGGTGCAATTGGTGAGTAAGTTTGTTGATGATTTCTTTGCAGGTGATAAACTATGAAGTGCAAGACGAGGACATTCGCAATGGGGACCTCTGATGCGAGGGGACTTTATGATAATGTTTGGAGGAAAGAGAGGGGCAGTGGAAGGAAGAGGCGGGCCAACTCTTGCACGACAATACTTGCACGGGCAAATTTAACAAAATGTTGGTTAATCTAAGTAAGTATGGGTTTAATTTTACACAACATTTTATTTATTGTGATTTTAATTAGAAAACTGAATCATCAAAAACCTTCGTGCTTACGATGGATACAATTTTAATGAACCATTATTTTTTCAGAATCATCAACCATAAAATACATGGAAATGCGTACACATAATATCAAAAATTCGATGATGGGAAATGTCTAAAAAATAAAATTTATTAAAGATATACAAAAGAAAATATTAATATTTTAAAAATGCTGTTGAAAAAGACTGCTCAATAAACTGGTAAGTAAAACTCAAAATATTGTTTTCAGGAATCGGAGTACGTTGAACAAATTGAATGAAATGCAATGAAAGTGTGTTGCCAAAAATAGTTGTTAAATTATTGCAAGCTTGGTAAGTAGCATTATTGATATTTCTTGTTAATAATTACTTTTATTTACGTTCCTTTTATCAGTTTAGAGCCGAAATTATTCTTTTTATTAAATTAATAATAAATTTCATATGTCTATTTGCAGCAAAAGGTTCGCTTTGGTGTAAATTCTGTGTCCAACCACAAGAAAAATAACTAAACATGAGATCGTTGTAGATGATGACGACTTATCGGATGATTTCACAGTGATGGTAAGTGAATACAACACTTAATTGTAAACAACATAATAAAAATATAAGCTTAAAACTTGGTGAAAACTTTGCTCGGTTTTCTATCTTTAAGAAATTCACGAGAAATTAAACATCTTTTTTAAATATGTTTAACAAAATTTGTAAAATGCTTTTTTATTATAATTTTTAAAAACATTAATCAAACTTTATATTTTTTATAATAATAATAAAAAATACAAATAAGTACAAGTACAACTAATTGATTTGTGAGGCATTATTATAAAATTTACTACAAATTCAATAAAAATATTGCTAACAACAGCTAATTATCGACTACATGTACGAATATTTTTCTGTATTCAAGTAAGACATTAGTTAAAAATATAGCTAAAAATTCGGCCCAGCCTGTATCGTTAAATAATTGAAGAAAATATATATAGACACTAACATAAATTATGTTTAATTAAGAAATGTTTTGTTATAAACCACTAATAATTTGCTGCATGCAAAAATATTTCAGTTGATACAACAAAAAAAATGTCAAAAAATAGTTGAAAAATATGATTCAGCTTGCTTTTTACAGAATATTCCACAATATTTTAGCTGAAAACAAAAAAAAATGTTAATTTTCTGAAAAAAATATTCTAGCAGTCGACTGCTAGAATTTTTTTTCGGTCATTTAACCAACAAAAATGGCAATTCTAACTATTTTTTAGTTACTTTTACCTACTGGTGGTCAGCAATTTCGGGTTAACAAAATCAACAATCGATTGTTGAAAAAAAGCTGTGTAAAAAATTAACCCATACTTTTAGTTAAATTAACCAAGATTTTCTTAGATTTGCCCTGGCCGGTCTCTCCGTGCATTAACACATTTTTTGCATGAACAATTGTCCGCAAGGGAGGTGGGTCTAGAATTTTCAAAAAAGTGTCTACGTGGATGTGGATTAGGTGTCATCCATTAAGTACGTCACATTTAGTACGTCAGCCAAAATTTACTCCACCCCCCTTTGTCACGATTTCCCTATGCTTTTAACACGCAATGTCACGCTTGCTCAAAACCCCCCTCTTCCCTCAGAACGTGACGTACTTTATGGATGACGTCTAATGAACGTCCCCTTAATAATTAAGTCGAAATAATGTAATACAATATTTCCCAGTCTTGATTTGGTCCAACAATTCAACATTCAAACAGTATTGAATTTGACTTCTATCAATTCTCAATGTATACATACATCATGATCAGTAAAATTGGCGTATACATCATTGATTGTTTGCTTAATAAAATGGGCCCCAGAGCAGTTTTTTGAAAAATTCATTCGTCAGGGGGTAGATTTTAAGATTCTTTATCAGACTGTACAATAAAATTGAAAATGGCGTATACATCATATCGCCGTAAAACGGCAGAGAAGCCGTCAATGAAACACGGGGAACAGTGATTAAATGGTTGTAACAAATCGTAGTTTTATCCAATCAGGCTCATACTTGAGAGAAAGCTGTTTCTGGTTATGGGCGCTCCCTTGCAAAGTTGTTCATAAATGTTTGATTCTGGGGTGTTAAAGTAAACTATGACTAAAAATTACATTTTCACTCATAGGCTGCCATTAGCACAAAAACTACTGTTTCTCCAAATTTCTTTCGTCATTTCTTTGGGCACCCAGAATCCAAGGATGTCTCATTGTTCCCCTCTTTTTTCAGCCCATGGGTAACAATGAGACATTTTGGTTTTTCTTTATCAAAATATTCAAAATTCATGGCAATCTTTCAAAACATGCATTCGTGATGCATGCGTAATTTTTGGCACATTTATCGTGTTTCAAATTCATTTAACCAGAGATTTAAAGTTATTTGGTATAAATATAAGGTTTTTATATAATTTAAATACTTTTCAGGTTAACTTTTATTAATTGGAGTTTCAAGTTGGCAAAATTACTTTTGAATGTCCAAGACAAGTCACCTGCAATGATACAACACAAAAACATGATGTTAAGCTCGAAAAGTATTGCTTTTCGTAGAATGTCTCATTGTTCCTGCCAAGTGCGTCAACAATGAGACGGTTGAATAACTTTGGTTGTAGAGGTCAGATCAATCTCATATTTTGGTAAATGTTAGAAACCTTTGATAGAATGGAGATGCAACAAAAAGCTCATTATAATATGATGATGAAAAAATACATAAATCATTGAATGTCGAGTCCTGCGTGATTTTGTCTAATTTATCGTTTTAAGCTAATTCGTTGTGTAAACTCCTTTAGGTAGGCAAGATACTGAGAATCAATAAAAGTTGCATACGCACAGGCGGTAACAAAGTCGAATAGCCTGAAAATAATATGATATAGCTATTTTCAACAGCTTATTCGGGTATAGAGTTATCTACGTGCGCATGTATTGCGTGTACGTACACGAAAAAAAGTGAGGTTAAATTTAGTACCCGCCAGCAAAATAAATGGCGTGCTAGTGTGCGTGAGATCGTACCTAGATAACTCTATTGAGACAGCTGTTTTAGCCTTGTTACTGTATGATATTTGGATATTTTTTATTGGTTTCGGATAGAACAAACACAAATTAAAAAAATAGTCCTTCGATTTCCAAATTTCAGGCTTATAAGTGCTCTTAAACCTGCTGCCCCTTTTCAGACTGTAGTCCTGACGGTACCATTAAGGTGATTTTTGTTGGTGGAAATCATCAGTATGCAAACTGAAAAACTAAATTAATCCCCCAATGTGATTGGTGCCTTCCTCACTCTTTACCAACAATTAATGATTCGATGGGTTCGGACACAAATTTCAACTAGTAGTTTTTCTTAAAATTCGCTATAAAAAAGTACACAATTATCAAGGGAATGATGGAAAGAGAGGAATCACAAATCCGTATAAATAATTTCAAGATTGTTCAGGTGTAAACCGAAAACGCGATCAAAAATTAAAGTGGAAGAATAAGGCTTTTAACTGCTTATTTAATTGTCGGTGTACAGGACGCCGCACTGTTTAATCATTTTCTGGCGTACATTCAATTTTGCAGTCCAAAACCAGTCATTGAATTGGAAAAATAAAATTCTTTTTCAAATTTTATTTTCTTGATTTGTGTGCACCTACGTCGAAGACCAAGATTGTTTACTTTTTGCTCTTTGGTCTGACAGTCTTGGTCTGACAGATTTGGTCTGACAGCTTTATCATGGATTTTGGTCTGGTCTAGGCGAGGGATAGGACACAGCACCTTCCTGACAAATATCAAATAAATAGGCATAACACGAGATTGCCAGATCTTCAATGTTTTGGACTCGTTGGAAAGGTTTTTCGATTATCTAACCAACATGATGGTATGGTATCTAACATCCGGATGTATACAAAAAACACATTTTTATACCGTCACCTGGGCAAATCGGGACTACAGTCTGAATAGGGACAGCAGTTTTTAGAGCACTTAAAATCTTGAAATTTGGAAAACGATGCAATTTTTTAGATGTTCTGTGTCCGTTCTATCCGAAACTTATCAAAAATATCCAAATATTGTACAGTAAAAAGGCTAAAACAGCTGCCCAATTCGCTCCAACTACTTATTGAAACTTTATAAAAATCAATAGGTACGTATGGGACCTTAAACCAAATCGAATCCAACTGGTTTGACAAAAATTGGTTCAGCAAGTAGTGCAAACTTGTGGTACGTCGCTTTTTGACGTTTCGAGAAAACGAGTGTTAATGTTTGACCTTGAATAAACAAAAACAAGAGCACGCAATGTAAACAATAAAAAACACGTTTTGTGTGGTTGACCATTATATGCATTATCCTGAAGTTTGGTTGAATTTAGTTGTTGGAGTCCCGAGTTATAACTGAAAATGTTTACGGTAGTCGAGCTCGTTCCTGTGTCAAACGCAATCTGACCTGAAATCCCTTTGGCCAATTGTCGCAATTAATTTTCAGGCTGTGTCAAGATAGCACGACAAGATTGAAACTTCTTTCATATGAAAAGTGACTAAAATGCATGGATTTTTTTTCGGTTTTTATTGAATATCTGAGAATTGAAATCGAATTTTGGGGATCTGTGAAGGTCGAAAGGTGAGGCATTGTGAACTGCACAAAATGGCGCTCTTAACTCAATTTGGTCCAAAATCGACATACGACAAGTTAGCACGACAGCGACCAAGTGCTGAGAAAAATCAGGGAGAATTATTGTCTTATACACATACACACACATACACACACACACAGCCATTTCTTCAGTTTCTGTGAAAAGTTCATTTTTAGAACTAGATTATAGCCTTACCTCAGTGAGGAAGGCAAAAGGGCAACTATCGTAATTTAGTGAAAGGTTAACATTTCATTCCTTTAAAATTATCTTTCTATTGTTACCGTTGGTTCCAATCCTGACGAATATAAGCTTCGCCACAACACTTTATTTCCCATATTCACCACATTACACTCTACGCCAGTTGCGAAGGGGCGAAGCTTATAGTGTGAACGAGGCTGATGCCCATCAATTTCCTGTGGGGTAGCATGGCGGCGCCCACTTACGTCAAACGGAAATTGGTGGGAAATCATGGACTCGGGAATCAACAAGAGAGCGCGATTTGGGGAAAATCGGCCTCTTTTAATCAGGCGTCCGAGCAGTTCGGATGTGCTCCAGCGGAGGGTAGCCAATCGCCCTCGCCATCGTCGGAACCCGGAGGTTCCGAGAGCACCCGCTCCGTCTCGGATTGGTCGGCCTAGGCTTTGTAAGTCGCGTTGCGCATCTGCCTACGTCTAAACGTAACAGGACCCCAACCCGTCGTCTGGCGCCTCCCCGCGCCATAATTATCAAGGACGACCACCCTCAGGCCGCTGGCCTTCAACGTAAAGGAGGGACCCCTCTCGGCGAGCCCAAATCGGTGGACTCCGGGGCTTGCCGATTAGTCAAGGAGGGAAGACGCCTGCCCGTCGGAGCCAGCAACGCCCGCTGGTCGTCCATCAACCCAGAACCGGCACAAAGCCGTAGAATCGAGCCGCCTACGAAGGTCGGCGAACGAAGCTGCATCCGGCAACCGAAGGACCGGAAGAACGCAGCCAGGAACAAGCCGCCGCAGCCAGCAAACATCCCCCCCCCCCTACGGGGGCGTCGCCGCAGAGTCGAGGCTGGAAGCCACTCTGCCGGCCCGAACGTCGCCGGCGCGCGATCATCAGCTGAGTTTGCGCGGTAAGAACAACCCCTGAACGACCCACACTGACATACCCACACACCACTTCCAACTTCCCAAAGATCCCGCAATAAAGTGCTGTGAAAAAGTTTAAATTCGTGGTTTTCCTGATTGTCCGTCACCTCCCCTGAATCACCGAGTAGCAATGCCGACCCTGGGACTACTCGGTCTGAGTCTCTTGCTCTGTGCTGGCCAAGCCAATAGTTTCACTATACTGGTTAGAAGTTCGGTGTAAAACGAGTCACCTATAGTTACCGGTTGAATGCTCAAACGGTTCTTAAGCCCACAGTAATTTGGAACCCCGCGTTGAACTTGAAGTCCTGTACGACCGGGGTTTCAAATGAATTTGGTCTTAAGAACGAGTCCACGAGCAAAGCATACCCATCTCGCATTGACCTCAACAATCTGCCTAAAATTTTGTCTGTTTGTACATATAAAACTTACATCTGGCCAAAATATGAGCACTTTAGGTCAATTGGGACAAATCGGGACACAATGTTTTATAGTTCAAAAACGTCAAAAATCTTAAAAAGGCAAAACACAATGAAAATTCAAAATTCATAGTACATCTGAAAAGGCTTAAAAGTGAAGCATCCCAATTGGTAAAATCTAAAGAAAGTAATTGGCATTTTAGTGAAAAAATAGCAAAATTTCAAACTCAAATAAAACAAACAACAAGATGGATGATGACTTTTTTGTTGGAGGGATTAAATTTGCCATAAGTGGGGATTGAGATATGTTATTAGCTAAATTAGGTTATTTTTATTAACTAGATTTAATAAGATTTATCTGAATAAGATTCAACTCGGAGGCTAGCAATGGGAAATAATGTTTTTGCCTTTCTTACTAATTATTTAATTTGCCTTAACTTGTATTTGAAAACAATGACGATTGTGTTGGGTTGACCCATTTATCGAAATTTCAAAAACAAGTCTTTTATTTTCATATTTTCATTTTCATATTTTCGATGCATAGCGACGCTTGAAATCAGAAGCTATCGGTATCGAAATGGTATGTAAAGCATCGATGTTGTAACTAATTCGTCAGCTGTGTGCTATCTTGTGACATAGACCATTTTGGTCGAAAATGAGTTAATGATGACGTTTTGCTATACTTAACAAACACTACAAGATGCTTAAACCCGATTTTGGGAACTCGCTTCCGTTTCCCGGATATCGCAATACACACTTGTGACATAGACCAATTTATCATCAAAATGATCGTGCACACTTGTGACACGTCTTACATGTTGCTGGAAAATGTGGAAAATTTTTCTTGTTTTTCACAAATTTATGTACACACACACTTTCTAAAGGCAATGCAATCTTTTGTTTTTGAAAATATACTGATTAAGTCGGTTAAACTATTAATTTAAGTCCATTTCAGTTTGTATGGGAATTCTGTGCACACTTGTGACACGTAGTACAATTTTACTTTCTAAACATACTTGTGACACGTGCTTTTCAGATTTTTGATTACATTATTTACTGTATCTTTTAACTGGTGTAACCAAATTAGTTGAAACTTGGAGCGTTTGTTAAGCGATAGTATACGAACCGATTGATTCAAAAAGTTTGGCTCTATCATTCATAGTTTTAAAAGTATTTCTCATCAAACTTTAAAAATCGATTTTCTCGAATAGTACTAAATGGTCGTTGTCACAAGATAGCACACAGCTGACGAATTGATATCTGATGAACTTTTTTTTTCTTTCTGAAGGACGAATCATGTTTATAATTGTTTTTTCGAATGTTTTCTTTATTTTATACACCTAAATGTATACAAACTTGAAATATTTCACACGTGCTTTCTTCACATCGCCAATAAAAAATCTTTCAAATCTTAAATTCTAATTCAGTTAAAAATTCGTAAGCTGTTCCACGATTCCAACTCGGGCGCGTGCGTCCACTTTCACATAAGCCGGTTGAATTCTGGTTTTTCCTGACCTTCCTCCTACTAAACGTTGCGCTTGCAAAACCACATCTTGTGCCGAGGCGTCGTCTTCTGCGAGCTATTTCGACCGGTTTCGAAATTTCGTCGGTTCACTAACCGCATGTGCGTAATGCTCTTTCGAAACTTGTTCAAAAAACGCCCCTAATTAATCATACCTAAGCCTAGATTGATGTGAAAATTCTGAACACACACAAACTTACTGCTAATACCATGAAAATCACAACACTTCCCACTTCCAAGCGGGGTCTCTAATCGATGTTCAGCTTCCGAAAGCTGCCCACCATCCCGCTGTCGATTTCGCTGGCCTTTCCGCAGCCCCCGGCGGCACTGGCCACGTGGTTCTGGTTCCACATGGCCGAGTACTTGGTCACGTCAATCTCCATCTGGTCGAGCAGGGCCAGCTCGGCCTGGGCCGCAAACACCTTCTTGTGGTACGCCTCCGACAGCTCCATCGAGTCGTTCGTGCCGTTGTACTCCGATGGCAGCAGCGACTTGTCCAGGTGCTTCTTGGCGTCGATCATCGTCTTGTGGAACTGGACAGTTAAGATAAAGAGATGAAGACAATAATCAATATTTGTTTTTGGAGGTAATGCACGATCATTAAGGCGGTGTTTGCTTGAGGCATTTTTGTTTTGCTTTTTTATGATTGAAGCAGACAAAAAGTGAGCGATCAATTTTGTTAGCTTTGGTTGCTCATATTTGACTTCGAGATTGTCAGCGATTACATGTTGGTCAACGTGTTAATTTGTTTGTTTTTGGATGATACGAGCCAAATGACAAATATGAAAAAAATGTTTTATGACTATATGAGCCGTTCTCCATAGAATACTCTTGTGTAATTGGAATCCAAATTTTGACCTACCGTCAGTGGAGGTGACATTGGATTACGGATTTTACCATTCCTATGTTTCCACTCACTGAAACTAAATTCTGTTAAAAGGGTTGTGTAGGGTTGTTTTTGGCAAAAAATTACCTCTCGAAAAATCACTTTTTTAATATTTTTGTTAGAATTGCTCGAAAAGTACCCAACTGTTTGAAAATCTCTATTTAAAACATTGTAGCATGTCAATACGATTCCCACGAACAAGAAACACTGTTGGATGACTTGTTTTTACCCTATCTTTGTAATTGAGCATCATTTCAGTTTCGTTTGACCCAATGTCATCCCTTCCAAGGGGTCAAGTTAATAATTTTTTGTTTGAAAACATGAAAATTCTTATGTTATATTGTTTTTCTTCTATTCTGATTATTTTAAATTAATTTATTTTATTCAATCTCATTACAATTTTCAATTATTATATCTGATCTATTCAGTGTTTTTATTTTTTTCATCACGAAGGCTAATGCAAATACTTTTTCAAGTTTATGCCTCTTTTAAACTTGGGTGAAAAAAGTAATGGTAATTAAAAAATAGACTTAAAATTATCAGTGAAAATAAAACTCATTCAATAGTTTGAAAGAAGCAAAGATCTAGCAATATTTACCTAAATAAGCAAATTCGGTTATGGTCACATTTTAAAGTTTACGATCAAAATCTTATTTTTCCTTCGGCGTTTATCATTAGTTCTGTTTAACAAAACAAAAAATAATAACAATTAGTTTAGTTTATTAGTTGATCCATCAAGAATAATTTTTTTTTAATATATGTAACAACATAATTTACCAAAAAAAATCATATAACATGAAAACTGTTCACTTTTTCAAAAATAGTATGAGGTCATTTTCGATTGCATTTAAAAAATGATTTTCTGAATAATTTTGTATGAAATTATGTTGATTTCCAAAAATCAAAATTTTACAAAAAATCGTCTCCAGTATCAGATTTCGCACTGAAGCGCACTTAGTTCCATAAGGTCCCTCTAAAATCGGCCTGAAAAATCAGGAGGCGGAAAAAATATTTTTTAAATGCTTCAAAATTTAAAACAAAATTAAAATGTAATTAGCTAAAATCAATTTGAAATGCATTCCCCTCCTTTAGAACCGTTTTAAGCATGTTCGAATTTATAATAAAAAGAATGTTGATGAATTTGTAATGCAAAGTAAAAAGTAAAATTATGAAATTCTGGTATGTAGTTTCAAAATTTATATTAAAGCCAGAGCCGAAAGACGAAAACTTTAAAAATTTGAATCGACTTAAAAAGGTTAAACCACAATAAACAAATTAAAATTGAAAAAAATATGGAACTATTACTGAAAAAAGGGCAATAAAAATCTCGAAAAATATTGATGAAATAGAGAATTACACTCCATACAAAACATATTTTTTGTATGAAAATTGTCCACATGGTAAGAGGGGTGGCAATTGTTTTTTTTTTAAATAATAAATCGTCTATAGCTTGCTCAAATCATCTAATATCAGATGAAACTTTCAAACAGGATAAATAGATCAATTTACAGTCAAGTGAAATGATTAAAGAAACTTTGTTTAAAAAACTTCAACCCTTTAAAACTAAATGAATTCAAATAACAATGTTAGATTTTTATACCAAACCAAGGGTGGTATAAAAATATTTGTGTATGTCATGGAAAAGCATTGCAACTTTTGCATACAAAATCATTAAGAGCATTTCATTTAACGGCGTAATTTAACCATAACCTATGCCACAACCCCGAAAACGAGACAATTATTCACGAACCGCCTGCGTCACAGTCTGGCCACCATCCACTATACATCCCGAGGAGCCAGCCAGCCAGCCAGGTCAAGGCCGGGACAGCAACAGCGGTACCACTGACGAAACCTGTCTTCAAAAGCAATTGCAGCAAGTACCCGAACAAGCGGGTAATTTTCGCCCACAGGTGGTTTCGTTGCAGAACCCGTCCGTCCATGCATTACGTAACGCTCTGCGCGCCGCGTAATGTTTTCATGACCGCTTTGGACCTGCGAGATTGAGAAGACTCTCAACACTGCCACTAGTGGCCAGCGGGGATCTTACACATCGGGGCTCATTAGAAGAGTCTGGTTGGCCGCTGGCCAAATTTAATTTTCAAGTGCCCAACAAGTGCCACACGCAACAACAACAACAAACGCCGATGCTGGCCAATCGATTGGTCTTGTTGGGGTTGTATTTTGAGGGGGGGCCCGACATTGACCCACATTCCTACACAATACGGTGGTGCGAGAAAAGAGTGACAGATTTCAATCTGGGCGGACGAGCCACGCCAAAGACTGCCCAGCAATGGTCATTCATCCCAAATGGCAGAGCATTTGCAACAAAAGAAAACCACCTCAATTCGAAACGGCTTCTACTGGCGGTCAACTTCCACCAAAACTGATTGACTCAAGGGAATACGCCTCACGTAAGCGCGTCCGCGCTTGCACATAATAAAATCTCTAGTTGCAATACTGCCGCTGTTCGCATAAATGTCCCATATGAACTTTCGTCACTTTTGAGTTAATGATGCAGTTTTGTTCAAAATCCCGTGCTCTTTCAGAAAAGCCCAAAACAGTACTTGCTATTTTGCATTGCAGGTTTGGTCATCAAGTCTCCAATTTTGGCAGCTATCCAAACAAAGAGCCTATATCATATTTTTTTGTAATTCCGCTGTCAACTTTTCCTGTCCTTCTGGAGAAACGAAACGGCCTACTTTTCCCTACCAAAAATAACAGAATGGAAAATAAATATCTCGTCAGTTGTGTGCTATCTTGTGACAACGACCATTTAGTACCTTTGAGAAAATCGATTTTTAAAGTTTGTTGGCAAATAATTTCAAAACTATGAATGATAGAGCCAAACCTTTTGAAGAAATCGGTTTGTATACTATCGCTTAACAAACGCTCCAAGTTTCAACTAATTTGGTTACACCAGTTAAAAGATACAGTAAATAATGTAATCAAAAATCTGAAAAGCACGTGTCACAAGTGTGTTTAGAAAGTAAAATTGTACTACGTGTCACAAGTGTGCACAGAATACCCATACAAACTAAAATAAGCTTAAATCAATAGTTTAACCGACTTAATCAGTATATTTTCAAAAACAAAAGGTTGCATTGCCTTTAGAAAGTAGGGGAGTGTGGGGTAATTTGGACACCCTAAGGAAATTGCTCTGTTACGGGCTGTATGGATATTTTAAAGGAATGTGGATGACACCAGAGGATAATAGAGACCATATTTGATGGAAAAATGTCATTCATTTCGATAAATTTTGATGAAAAACCCATTTTTATCGCAAAACTTAAAAGGTGTCCAAATAACCCCCACATTTTTGTGTGGGGGTAATATGAACACCCCTATGGGGTAATTTGGACATGCCTTGTGGGGTAATTTGGACATGCCTTGTTGGGTAATATGGACATACCTTGTGGGGTAATATGAACACCTTTTGTGGGGTAATTTGGACACATGTTGAAGAATAAGTTTAACATTTGATTTTTTGAGCATGTTTTTTATCCTTCAACCTGGTTTTGTAATTGCTTTATATTTTGAAGTGTTGCTCACAATATTTCATCAAAGGTTTAAATAATGATTTTGTGATAGAACTATAATTCAATAGGAAGATAACAAATAGTTCAGTGTAGTATACATAATTTAATCATTAATACTGAAATGATTTAAACATTGATTCTGGATCAGGCACACTATACTTGCTTTTAGTGATTAAGGTATCGTTTATGTTTATATAAATCAATCTTTATATAGAATGTATTAGCCTGAAAATATCATATTTTTTTTAATTTTACATTCTGTACCCCTTCAAATTTAAATATTATTGTAAACCAGCATAGAAATTAGAAATGTCAAAGAAATTAATTAGGAGCAATCAACATTAGAGTCTTGTTGAACGCCAAATGTACAGTAATCAGATTTTCATCAATTCGAATATTGGAATAAATTTATCTAAATTAAAAAATAGGGGTTTTGTGAAAGTTCTCATTGCTCACATTCATTTTTGATTGTTTTGACATATTAAATCCCTCTAAATTTATCTAAATCCCTTTAAAAACTCATCCAACCATGAAAGTTACTTTTTTGTTGCCTGACAGGTAGACCTTCAGGTATGTCCAAATTACCCCACAAGCCATGTCAAAATTGCCCCCATAGCATATTCTATCATAAATTGCGATTTTTGATGATGAAAATGGATAAAATGCATAATTTTTATACGTACATATCTCAGGCATCGTCCAAGCATCCCCCTTAAACAAAAAATGTCCACTTTTTTGCCATATAACTCCTGCAAAACCTTATTTCCTAACCTTCAAATATTAGAATTTAAGGCAGTGCCAACCGGCCTTTGGAAACTTTTACATATTATACCAAAACTACTTAACCTATTCCAACTTTTTTGGTTTGTCCATACTCCTAGGCCATTACTAGTACTAGCCTTATAACTTAAATTGCCGTTTTCACTTTATATCCGAAGAAAACGTGATTTTTAATGGGGTGTCCAAATTACCCCCACTGTCCATATTACCCCAAACTCCCCTATGTGTGTACATAAATTTGTGAAAAACAAGAAAAATTTTCCACATTTTCCAACAACATGTATGACGTGTCACAAGTGTGCACGATCATTTTGATGATAAATTGGCCTATGTCACAAGTGTGTATTGCGATATCCGGGAAACGGAAGCGAGTTTCTTAAATCGGGTTAAAGCATCTTGATGTGCTTGTTAAGTATAGCAAAACGTCATCATTAACTCATTTTCGACCAAAATGGTCTATGTCACAAGATAGCACACAGCTGACGATCTTTCAATAGCCGTGCTAAAAAGTTTTACTTTTTTCGAAAATCTAAAAAAAAAGAATTTTGGGAAATTGAGTTTTTGTGGAAAAAAAGTTAATAAAAAATCGAAAATTTTTAACTCAGTACCTATTTCTTTCTGGATATTCCTCAACAATAAACATAAACAATGATCAGAAAATTCATTCAAAAGTTACAGATTTTCGAATATTTACGTACCATTTTTGTATGGACAGCTGCTAAAATTGTATGGAGACTTGTATGGGTGAACCAATGACACAACATAGCTTCTGGTCATAGGGAAGGCCCCCAAAAAGTTTGAGCCAAATCAAAAAATACAAAACATAAAAATGGTCGAAACCGGCCGATTTCGTAGAGAATCGCTCATGTTTGAAGTTTTCTTCTGCCGTCGTGGGCCGGATGATATAGCTCAACGGGCCGAAGGTTGGGTTGCCCTGCCCTAACCCTAACCTAAAAGAACGCTCCCTTGATAACTTTTTCCTAATTTTCACTTTTGGGTATGATGTAAGTAAAACACCAAAAAAAATCATCTTTTGAGGAATAACAGAAAAAAAACATTTTCCAAAAATCTCAAAGGCATAATTTTTGGAAAATGATGCACAATTTTTGTCATTCTGCTTCTGTTCTATCCAAAACTATTACAAAAAAAAAAAAAAAAAACAAATATCCGGCAGTAACATCCTTAAACAGCTGCCCCAAGTGTGCTGATTTGCCCCAGATGACGGTACTTGTCCGATAAAATGAGACATTTTCAATCCAATTGTACACCTCTAAATTCACACGATTTTTTAACTGGGTACATAGGTTTTCTACAAAGTTTTGATGGTTAGAGGGCAGTGCAGAATATAGAATGCACAGCAAAAAAAAAAGTTTAATTTTGGAATGTTGAAAATTTGGTTGGTTGAATATTACTCATTTTTTGAGTAATATTACTCATTTTTTGAGTAATATTACTCAAAAAATGTGAACCTGATGAATATTGCCTGATGTAATATTACACTTTTTTTTGCCACAAAATCTGTCACCATTTCCTGATGAATATTA
This sequence comes from Culex pipiens pallens, assembly GCF_016801865.2. Taxonomy (NCBI): domain Eukaryota; kingdom Metazoa; phylum Arthropoda; class Insecta; order Diptera; family Culicidae; genus Culex; species Culex pipiens. Next base: position 78,734,163 of record NC_068939.1, on the reverse strand, counting down.
CCATATTTTTTTTTTCTGTGTGCGCATGAAAAATTTCTAACTTCCCGTTAAATAAATTTTCAAAATTGGGAAAATTTGCAGTAAAGAGTTGGTCACATTAACAATTGATTTTTGCAATCAGCCTGCACAAATCAAATGTGGAGCCTCTATGTATTTTTCGGAAAATCTGTAAACCCTAAACCTCCCTCATTTTGAGCAACTTTTGTATTTCGATAAACTTTACTTCTCTTGTTTAGTGTTTTTCTTGTTTTATTTTTAGTATCGTATCGTTACCTTTAGCCTATTTGGCCTATTTAGTTTTTTCATGTTTTTACAGCCAAGTTCGCATGTTTTTCATTTTTTTCATTAAAGAATGATACCATTATCATTTGATTTGTTTAAACATGTGCAGAAACATAGTCTGGGACATTAAAAAAATTATTATTTATTTTTACATATAATATAGAAAATGTTAGTGAAAAACACAAAGTTGACCCCAGAAAAACATGGACTGCAAAAAAATTGGCAAAATCTGATAAAACAGGTCAAGATTTTCTTAAATTTCTTTTTCCTATGGTTTTTTTTTCTTTCCAATGCTTTTTAATGATCAAAGATATTTGAATAAAGGGGTTGTTGGTGATTTTTTAGATCGAAGTAAGGTTGGGTCGTAGAGGGTTGATGAATAAAACAAAACAAAACTTTTTTGCTCAATATATGATCATATACTTCATTATAAGTCAACGTAAAAGACATTGATCTGCATAAACTATTTCAAAAAATTCATAACAAGAAGTGTTTTTAATATCCAAATAAGAGTGAAGTCATCCGGTTTGAGGGTCACTCAAATTTTCAACGGTGTTCAAGATGAACCATACAAGTCAGCTGAAGGTCAGCACAGCACAGTTTGGCAACAATGAGCTTGATTTATTTTGTGTCAGTACTCCGTGTAAAGTAATGAACGAGCTGTTTTTGAAGCGTGATGTACCGCCGTATGGAGGGGGTCAGAATGTTGTTTGATCTTTTTGCGATTTGGGTTCGTGTAGGCGACACTCATTGAAGTTGGTTTGAAGAGAGGGGTTCACTTGTTTTTTTAAAAGGTATGTGAGGGGTGTGAGGTTTAAGTTCAAGGAGGAGTCGCGAATGGTTTGACTCAGCCATGAAGTTAGAAGAGTATAATGAAGGCTGGCTTGTTAAATGTCTTTTGAAAAATCTTTGGTGACGCAAAACAAAACTAGTCCTAATTGAATTATATGCACCAAACTAATTCCATTTTATAGACCTCCCGAAGTAACAATGAAAGGGCTCGTTTTGATAGTTTGAATGATTTTATTTTATCGCGGACTACGGCTCTCTTAACGAAGGGTGCACTAAAAAGCTGCCTTTTGAAACAAATATAGCTTAGTATCTAACACTAAACTGGTTTGTAAAAGCACTCAAAAATATTGCGCAAACAGTAAGAGGAACCACGAACATACTTTACGCAAGAAAATGCTACGTATTCCAGTGAATGTTTGAATTAAATGCTGTTAAAGCTCAGCAACAACTATACACTTTGCCGAAAATAACCAACCAATCAGCATTTCCTCATTCAGACCTTTTCCTGATGTCCGTTGGATGGAAACATGATGAATGCATTCTATTTTTAAGTTTGCCTCGATATGCCAGGAATTTTGCATAAATTATTATCTCGTTATCAGTTTTTTATTGCCCAAGCGATTCTTCTCAAAACGAAATGTTCCTGGAACACATCTCATCATCTGTTAATTGCTGCGCCTTATGCTTGAAAAATATGTTTTGGGATGGTTTTATAGCGTACCAAAATTAATTTGGAAGCTTTTTTTTTATTTTCATCCCGGGCAAACGGTAATAACAAAATTCATGCCATTTCAATAACAAATACTGTTAAATTAACAGAAAGTGTTAAGGAATCTTCGTGAAAAATCCATTTTTGCATAAGAGTTTAATAACAGTTTATGTTATCATAACAAAATTTGTTATTGTTCTGATATTGGTTGAAAGCCAAAACAACTTTGGAATAAAAAAATTTGTTATGGAAGAATACCTCCAACTGTTATTGGGATGATCGGATTAGTTGTTAAAATAACAAAAAATAATAACAAAGATTTGTTCGAAGAACAACTAAAAGTGTTATTAGTCTGTTATTACAATAACAATCCAATAACAAAAAAAATCATAACGACGAATAAAAAATCTTGTTATAAAAAAACATAAAATGTTATTGGCTTGGTATTTTCAAATATCAAAAAATGTTATTTCCAAGTTATTTCCGTCTGATCGGGATGCCTTCCCAAGTAACATTTTTTTCCAAGAGTTCTACAAGAGCTCTTCAAGATAGCTACAGCATAGCAGTTTGGACCGCGGTAGGATAAAATTCTCTTCAAAACTTCTTCAAGAGTTTGGAAGAGTACTTGAAGAGAGTTTTATCCTACCACGGTCCAAACTGCTATGCTGTAGCTATCTTGAAGAGCTCTTGTAGAACTCCTGGAAAAAAATGTTGCTTGGGTTATGACACTACCATCAACTGGGGCCAATCGAGACTACAGTCAGAATAGGGACAGCGGTTTCGTAGCGCTTAAAAGCTTGAAATTTGGAAAAAGATGCACTATTGTTGTTGTTCTGTGTCGCTCTTCTAGAAACAAATAAAAAATATCAAAATGTCCCGATTTCCATAGTAAAATAATATTTATAGTTTAACAAATCAAATTATCACTGAACATTTTTGAGATCTTTGCTACAAGTAGAGGGTGACGAGCGGGAATTCCCGGGAAAAAATTCCCGGGAAATCGACCATTTTTTGATTTCTCGTTTCCCGGGAAATTTGGTCGGGACTCCCGGGAAATTTTAAACTTATGAATATCGAAGCAAAATTTTATAAACTAATCAGAAAAACAATTGAAAATTTAAATGTTTTCTTACATAACAAAAATCTATTAACAAGTTCATGCAAAAAGTTTGTGCAATTTGAACTTGAAAAATCACTCAGTGCGAATTAAGATTCTTTAACCATTTTAAACTACAATTACAACACATAGGTGGAACTCAATTTCAAAAAGTGAGACACGTACAGAACTGCCTCTAGCGGTGGAGAGCTGCAACAATTAGACAAGATTTTCTGCCAGATGAGATCGAGGAGTTTCAAAACCGTAATTTTTTCGTTTTTACCAGTATAAAACATTCGGATTTCAAAATCCATACCCCTCGTATACTGCTGCCCGGTGAAACTCTGGTATAAACCTGTCAAAACACAATCAAAGTTAATCCATGGCTGAAACTAGGACAGTAAATCAAAACAATTGTCAATCTAATCTAATCTAATCTAATCTAACCCTATCGCAGCCAGTCTTTCGAGGGCATCCTGGAGAATGCCTTAAGTTGATTGACGCCTAGCATCTTCTTGTCATTATCAACATTTGCAGTGCGCCATTGCATTAGAATGCATTGAAACATCACAAACGTCGAAGCCGCCAGGCCAACTGCGTAAAGTTAACCGCAAAGATGATTCGTTAAAATGTATTGCGTTTGAGCACGAATGTTCAAACAACAAAACATTTAATGAATCTACAGGGGAGGAAGAAACGTGGGGATCCCCCGCTCACGTTCCTGGTTATTAAAGCAATGAATCGTTGGGAGCACCACGCTAAGAAGTTTTGGTGCCCCGGGACCTTCGAGGATGGGACACTGTATTTCCACAGATGCCCTGGCCCTTTTTGCCGTGGTTATAGCGCCACAACTCGCTCACTGTGGGTAGGTAAACATAGATGAGTATAAATTATAAATACAATTAAACATTCTAGGAAAATTTCTTAGACAGTATAGAGCAAGAAAGTAATGCTTAGAATCAGATCAAATCAGATTAAAAAAATAAAATAAATAAATACAATGCCAACATACCTTTTAATATTTACAGTTGAGTGTGCGCTCAAACTTACCTGAAAACAGAAAGAGCTTACCTCAAGTGTGATGCCCTTTGACCCTCTCTGCATCTTGCAAGGTTCATTTCAAAGATCGACTGTCAAAGTCAAGCTGGTGAACTCCGCGAAACTTTTGAATATTTTTGATCTATTTATTTTTTTCCCCAAAGAACCAAAACAAATTGTCAAAATAAAAAAGAAATTTTCTATCTGGTAAAATGAAATTTCTTTGGTCAAAGGATGCCATGATAATGTCGTGGACAAAATCCTGATTATACCACTAGCTAAATCTTTCCCGACCGACTTTTTTAGCGCAAATTTGTACGGAGTTCCACGTATGTGATTACAAGTCACAAAAAGCTCAAGAAACGATCTTGTATTTGAAGATTCAGAAAAAAATTAAAAGGTAGGCAATTCCCGAAAATAATGAGGCTACTAATTAACGTTTCATTTAATAAGAATGAATCAATTGTAACAGAATTCATGGAAAAGAAACACCTGTATTACTTTTATTTATAAATTATTGGATCTATTGGCATAGTTAAAAAAAAACTCCCGGGTCCCGGGAATTCCCGGGAAATTGCAAAATTCAACTCTCGATTCCCGGGAAATTGAAAATCTCGAGAATCGTCACCCTCTAGCTACAAGTTTCAAAAAAAAAAAATTAGATTAAATCAAATTCATATAAGAGAAATCAAATTTTAGCCAGGTTTTCAACCTTCAAATTTTTAAATGAATAGATATCCTGGATAGCATGTCCCAATCGGTTTAAAACATTGAGGGACTTCGAAATAAAGGATATGCATTTGTTTAATTTTTCAAAAAAGATAAATAAATGACGCTATCAGTTTGCATTAAATTCGTTGTAAACTACATACATTTCCTGTCATTCTTGAAAGCTTTTCATCGCAAAAAATAACAGTACTGAAATTAAATTTTTAGCATCCATTCGATTGTATCGAAAAGTAAAAAATGTCTATGCTGTATAGGAGTTCTGACACTTTTACTGAAAACAACGTAGATGTTTTCTACACAGTAAAAAAAACATGGTAATAATACATCAGGGAAGGGGTACATCTTTCATGTCACGAAAATGTGTAATTTTACCTCTAAAAATGTGTAATTTTGTACTTTTCTGGTGTAATGTCACATTTCCATTCAAAATTGAGGTGAAATTACATCATAAAAGAGATAATAATAAATCTTCTAAAATTACACCTTCCAAATTTAAACAATTTTTGTGTATATTTTTGCAAAAATGTTGTGATCAACTTGTTGCTAAATTTAATAATAAAATTATTATTGCCACCTGCTTAAAAAAACTTCTAAAAACCCTTCTTCCTGGACTTTTAAATAATTATGTAATTCCTATGCATCCTCTTCAATTCGATTCGTCAATCTGTTTAAAGATGACGCATTGAGTTGAAAACAACAATTTGTTTCTACTCGTCCTAAATGACGTCAAACTTTAGAGGAAGATAAATCAATCAATAAACCACTAATAAAGTCACATAGTTTAAGCTCTTCTCTATCTACCAGGTAGATCATTTTATTGTTCTGTACTTAAGGGTCACCCAAGGTTTTAGCAAACAAAAAAAGGTTGAAATATTCACGAAAACAATTATTTCTGTTAGGGACCATCCACAAACCACGTGGACACTTTTTAGAAATCTCAGACCCCGTGGTTTATGGATGATTCCTTATCAATTTGAAATTAGCTATACGGTCGTTAGGAACAACACCAAACTTTCTTCTGGAAAGAATTAGCACAAATTGAAGTTTGTAGCTTATTTCTTTTAAGATAATTAAAAAAAAATGCAAAATACAAAATAAATATAATGGGAGTTTGTTTGGGAATCCAAAGAGATACATAAACTACACGTAATAAATAATTGTGCTAACCTAGTAACCTTCTGAACATTGCACATGATTGTCCCCAACAATCCTTACGGCAATAAATCTTGTCCTTTTCTTGCACACGACCCCCTTTGTGCGTATCGCACTGACCTTTTGGCCAGGGCTTGACGACCCCATTTCAGTGGACAATAAAACTGGTGACACGGTATGGTTACTTACGAAGAACCGTTGCTTCAGCTTGGGACTGATGAAGGTGAGCAGGATATCCACCAGGGTGACGCTCATCTTGGGCAGTCGAATCACGTGGATCTCCTTGCAGCGGACCGGGATCAGGTGGTTAATGTACGGCATCATGTTCTTCATGTCGGACAGGTTGAAAAGGGTAAAGTGCATCATGGTGGTGTTGAAGCAGTCCACGACCAGGACGATTCCCGCGACCTGGATGCGCTCGTCGCTGGCCATAATTTCGGCGTACATGTGCAAATAGCGCATCAGGTGAATCAGCGTGAACCGTTCCACGTTGAAGTTCTTGGCCTTGATCAGGATCACGATGCGTCCCTTTTCGTCGAATCCTAGCACTTGGAAGACATCGTTCGAACCGAGCTCCTTCAAATCCTCCTCATACGGGTCCAAGTTCTGGAACCACTGGGGAAACGTCTGACGCATGGCCAAGTAGCGCTCCAACATTTCGCACGCCACCGGAATCGAAAACTTGCGCTGCCTCAAGAACCTCAACAAGAACAACGAGTCCGTCCGGCACCGCCGGATGTACGGATGTTTGGCGATCCAGGCCCGCATCGCCTCCAGCGCCTGCTCCCGCAGCGTGTCATCCTCCCGCAGCTGCTCCAGTGCCAACGCCCGATACTTGTCGGACAACGAGCACCGGTACTCATCAAACCGCGCCGGACACTTTTCCACACCGTAGGTCACAGTCATCTTGACGGGGCAACGCGCGAAACTCAACTGGCCACCAGCGATCGATACCGTTTCCCAGCAGCGCATAAAATCGGCAAAGAAGTGACCCCCACCACCACCACGTTGAGACGGGACGGCGGATGTGGTAACGCCGTCGTCACTTTCGGACCGAACTGAACAATCAAAGCAAATTTGGCTAAAGAGAGTAAAGAGCTGTGCGCGGGGTTCGTTTCTTGTTTGGCGGCATTCAAGTCTACTATAGTCTAGTTGCTGCGGGGATGAGTTCGTTGAGAATAGCTTGAAGTTGGAGGTAAGTACTTGCTGGTGCACTGTTGAATTGAGCAGCTTTGGGATGTTTGCAAAGGCAGTTACACCGGTTAGCTTTCACCGATCGGGAAACTTGTTAAATAACTATGATATATAATAGAACTTGCAGTAATTCTTCCAAAATAAATTATTTCAAATTATTTCCAATGAAACAAATGTTTACCTTCTCATGTTTTTTCAAAGTCAGTCTAAATTTTAATTTAACTTCCAATTACCAAAAAACTAATCTGTTCAGGAATACAGTTCCATCTCGATTATCCGAAGCTCTTCATAGAAACCTCTGATAATCAATTATTGGAAAATACATTTTTGCTTCTTTTTTAATTCTTATTTTGTAAAGGTAAATTCGAGTTCAGTAAGATTCGAGTGATTGATAACCTCAAGTCATCAAATAAATATTCTCAATAGTCCTTGCATCCATTTTGGATCAGATAGTCGTATCACTTAAAAGCACTTTTTGAGTCAAAAAAAATAAATAAAATAAATAACAAAATAGACAGCTAAAATTTATTTTTTAGTGGTTCGTGGTTCAAAATTCAATTTTCGGGATGACTTTGGATAATCTAGCCTGAACGAGTGCGATCGGCCATCTTTTCGTTTAAAATTTCTATTTTGGTTCGAAAAGATAGAAGAATAAAATGCCCTGAAAAAAGATTAAAAGCAACACAAAAGCCTTTGACAAATTGGTATAAACTTATGCAAAATTGGACGAGCTTTCGTGTAAATATATTGGACTTACGACAATGGTCAATATGGAGAATTTTGGGATTTTTGTATTTTTTTAGGAGAGACATTCAACATCTTAGGCTATTTTAACAAAACAAAAAAACCTTCAAATATGACATTTAAACTACGTTTTTTTTCTTTCAGTGTATTTTTTTCAGAAAGCTCGTCAAATTTCATACAAGATTGTCTTTGACCACATTTTTATACGATGCACAAAATTATTTAAATAACTATCGCCTTTCTCAAATGTCACATTCGAGTGTCACTGGCTCCATATAAACACAATAATGGCTCATACAAGCGTAGGATAACATGTCTACAAAGTATCATTGATATCTGAGAGGGTCGAGTACAAAAGTACCTGAAAAAAACCTGCTTTGGGCTGGATTGCTATATATCAATATCACTTAAGGGGTAAAATACATGTAAATCGACAAAAATGTAAGAGGTTGGTGTGAGCACACACTTAATTTATTTCAAAATCTGTTTTCAGGGCATTAAAATATACATTTTCATCTATTATCAAAACAAATTTGAAGACATTTGGTTGTATCATTGCCAAGATATAGCTATTTGAAGTTAGCAGTTTCAAAAAACGGGTGCCACGATATCTCAACACTGCCTTGACCAAATCGGCTCAAAATTTCGGTGAAGACTCGTTAAACCAGTCTTGTGTGCATGACGAAGGCCGATTTTCAAAAAAAATATTTCAACAAAAGATAAAAATAATTTTGTGTTTTTCATGTAAAAATTAGTCAGTTTTTGATTTTTGATTTTTTTAAAAAGCAAAATTTCAAAATCGGACTTCGTCATGCACACGGGATATGTTTTGGGAGTCTTCACCCCGAATTTCAGCCAATTTGGCCCATCCCATCTCGAGATATCGTGGCACCCGTAAATCAACTCGGTGTTTCGAGAAAACACTCAGAAAGTTTGACAGTCCGCTTTGCGCACGGCAAATGTTGAGCTTAAAATCGTCTCTAACTCAGTTTAATCATGGAATATCTTCATGAATGTTTCAGGAGTGATTGAAAATCATCTTTTTGCAATTCCGTCGTGAAACTTCTTATTTTTCCTGTCATTCTCAAACGATGAAACAGCCTACTTTTCTGTACCAAAAATACCAGAATCGAATAGTTACCCTTTTCAAAATAAATACTGAAAAGTTCTACTTTTCAGCACTGAAATGGGTGCTGAAAAGTTGAACTTTTCAGCACTTGTTTCGAAAAGTAACACTTTTCAACACTATTTTGATTTAAACGATTTATTGAAAAAATACATGAAAATTTTACTTAAAATTTCACTCAATGGGTGTTTTTACGGAATTGCAAAAAATGTTGTATGGAACTCGTTGCAAAACTTGATTTTTTCAGCACTCTTCGTATTTATCCAACTCGGTGAACCTCGTTGGATAAATGTACGACTCGTGCTGAAAAAATCCTCTTTTTGCAACTTGTTGCATAAACTACTATTTTAGTGGATTCAATAAATTTTCTGTGATATGAAATTTTGTGATTTTCTACATGTATGTAACCCCTTAAGGCCGTTGCAAATATTTTTTGAAGTTTATGTCCCTCGACTCTGGTCGAGATCGAGAGGGGGCAAAAAATAAATAAAAATAAAAATGAAATAACAAGCATAAACTTTGAAACATATTTGCTACGGCCTAAGTGGGCAAATCTTGAGACAAGGAGACAGAATACTTTCAGACGCTTTTTAAAGGTCTTTACTTTTTTATAATTTCTGGCCACTTATGTAACATTCGGGATTATGCGAAAACGCATTTTGATAGATAACTTTTTAACTTTTTAAAGAAATTTCAAACAATTCAATGACGATGTATGGATTTGTATAGCGATTTCTTCGATGAACAAACCTACAAATAGATTAACTGGACATAATTTCATTCAAGGGGGGAAAAACAATCAAACATAAAGGCAGATTTTTATTAGTAAAATGTTAGCTAATTGCTCCGCCGGTAGTTTAGTCATTCAGCAAGATAAAATTAATAAATAAAACGACATAAATGAATGCATGTGACATTTTATAAACTATCAAAAACATTAAATAAAGCAATCACCCTTTTGTCGTCTAACACTCTCTTTCGCAATGACGAAATGGCGATCTCACATCGAACTGCGACTGTTACTTTTTTTCCAAACCGACCTGTGCCTGTCATCTGTCGCGAATTTCTATTGCCAAAAGTGCTCTAAACTGCCAAAAGCTTGGCGTCGTGGGGTTAGCACTCTGAGAGATGCCCAGATGACAGTGGTTTACCTTGAGCTACTAAAATTTCCGAAAACTGTCCATTTTTTGTTTCAGGGGGTTTTTGGTTTTTTTTACAGCTTTGTTTATTTCTGGCGATACACCAAATTCCGTTAGAATTTGGTCGGTTATTGATGCGTCAGTTTGCGGACAACTTGTTTGTATTTGTTATATAATTATTGGAATTAAATCCTTCGATTAGCAAGATCTTCAATGGTATTAGGAAATTAAAAATTCAGTTAGCAATTTGGAAGACGATTGAAAACTTATTTAAAATTTAAAATTATTTCGTGTTCAAAGATCACCGAAAATATTCTGATTTTTGGCGACTCACCGCGAAGGTCAATGGTTTCAAACTGTTGTGTAACAGCCCATGTGCGATTTGAAAGCCGGCTGTTTTATCTGAATGGCCAAAACTTGCTGAATTAATTAGTCAACGGCGGGAAGATCGGCCAAGCCTCCTTGAAAACGCATGAGATGTTTGGTGAATCTTTGCTGTCAAACCGGTTGTTTCGCGACTCAAATTTGGTTATTTTTGGTTAGTTTCTGCCGTGAGAGATCGAGATCAATACCGACATCGAGAGCCAACATCCGGACAATGGGGTGACTAATTTGGGGTTTGAATAGTGAAAGTTTTCCCCACGATTTTTATGATCTTGTCACAGAAAAAAGTGTTAGACAGAAGTAGTATCAAACATAACGATACGAAAATGTACTGCCCTAAAAATATAGGGGCAATCAAATATATTTAAAAAAAACATAAAAAAAATTAATGGAATTAGCCGCGCAATCAGCTGAAATCAATTAAATTTGCATTTTTCTCCATTCACAATAATATGTATTTAGCATTCTTGAACCAGTTTAAAAAATCGTTTATATCGATGCCTCTGTGCTCTCTTATGCTAACTAAATAGGAAAACCAACAAGCTTAGAACAAGAGAGCACAAAGGCATCAATATGCGAAAATCAAAAATTATTTTTTTCTGAAAAATTGGTTTCTTCAAATCATTTTTTTTGTAAGCTGATGATTGTAAGCCAGATTTTCTTGAGCTCAGGCATGTGTTTAAAAATTTAAATTTTCTGTTTTTGGCCCTCCCCTTTCGACTTCGATCACAATCAAGAAACGTCAATTTCGAAAAATACTGGCATCCTCCTGAGGCGTTATTCACTAAAAGATAAGTTCGTTTATTACATTTTCAGTTTTTTTTGTATTATTTCATAAAAAAAGAAAAGTAAAAACATTTCAATAAGTAAATTTTAATAACAGTCCAGACATAATTATCCAAATTCGATTATCCGAATGTTTGTATGGGATTCAGATAATCGAATCATGGAAAAAATCGTTTCGTATTTTATTATTTTCTAACTAACTTTCTAAATACTAAGTGTTTTTTTTTCTCAATATTCCATCACCGCCAATTAGGCTGTCATCTTGGATTTTAAAATTCTATACCCTTTTATCTACTAGGTTTAGAGCTCGATAATCAAACATAAGACAATGAAGGCCTTCGGATCATTCAGTCTTGACTGTACTGAGTAATTCGTTACGTTGTTTCGACTTTTCTTTGTACTCACATTGTATACACATTTAAAAATGTCAAAATTAAGTGTTTATTAGAAAAAAAGCAAAATAAAAGACAAACCAAACATTCAAAACAAAAAAAGGATTTTTACGTTTTCCTATTTATTTCCTGAAATGACATTTTTTTTTCTTTTTTTTTCATAAAATTATTTCCTGAAATGACCTTGGATAATTCTCCGCCAACTCACACAGCAGTTGCCCCGACCCCTCTTCGATTTGCGTGAAACTTTATCCTAAGGGTTAACTTTTGTCCCTGATTAAAATCTCAGAAAAATCAGCCATTTTCCGTTACTAAACAGTAAATTTTTTAGGAACATGTCATCACTGACGAACTGACGTGCCACCAGGAACAAATTTGTCGATCATTTTTGACCGCACACTGTTTCTTTTTCTTTGTACTATTCTCTTCTTCGGCGATTGTCAGAATTCGAGTTTGACGTTTTGTCACATCAGCTGCTTCCTTGCTGTGAAGAATTCTGGAACAACATGTGAAAATGGCGGATAAGAGTTGAAATGAAATGTGAGGAAAGTCTAAAACAAGCCTGATTTGGAAGTTTAACGCAATTTGTTGCCTCATTTCCCATTACAAAATGCAAGATTTGCAAAATATTCACTGTTAAGTTCGGAATTCGCAAACGCTTTTAGGTTCCAATATTTTCCCCCCATTTTCATTTGTTGTTCCAGAAAATTTCTCAGCGACTGCAGATGCGCATCTGTCAAATCGTCTGTTTGACAATCGCTGATCACTGAGGGTGAGTGAGAAGGAAGATAGAAAAGTGCGGTCAAGTTTGAATTCGGGGTGGCACGTCAGTTCGTCAGTGATGTCATTTTAAGGGAAATTTTATGTACTTTTTGTATCTACATTAACCCAGAAGGGTAATTTTTTCAATTAGAAAAAAAATTTTGCATTTTAAAATTTCGTGTTTTTTCTAACTTTGCAGGGTTATTTTTTAGAGTGTAACAATGTTCTACAAAGTTGTAGAGCAGAAAATTATATAAAAACACAAGGGGATTGCTTATAAACATCACGAGTTATCGCGATTTTACGAAAAACAAAGTTTTCAAATAGTTGCGACAGACACGGACGACGAAACAAAGAGAAACGCAAAATGTAACTTTTTCAAAACTTTTTTTCGTTAAATTGCGATAACTCGTGATGTTTATAAGCAAACCCTTTACGTTTTTATATCAAATTTTTGTAATTGTCTGCTCTACAACTTTGTAGACCATCAATACACTCTAAAAAATAACCCGGCAAATTTAGAAAAACAGAAATTTTAAAATGGAAAAATTTGGTTTCAAATGAAAAAAATACCTTTCTGAGTTAATGTAGATTCTAGAAGTACATAAAATTTTCATTAATATGACTTGTTCCAAAAAAAACTTATAGTTGAGTAACGGAAAATGGCAGGGTTTTTTAAACTTTTTTAGTGTTTTTTTTCGATGAAAAATTTGTTTTTTTTTCGGATTTTTAAGGACGCCATCAAATCGGGCGTCCAGTTTTACATAAAAGTCCCTTTGGCCCAAATTTCTATCTCATCACCGTTTCAGGCTGCAAATTATTGAAAAATACCTCTTTTTTCGCATGTTCAAAAATGGAAGGGGTCGTACCGCCCTTCGTCACGCGATATCAAAAAACGGATTCGTGTTCAGGGACAAAAGTTACCCCTTAGGACAAAGTTTCACGCAAATCGAAGAGGGGTCGGGGCAATTTTTTCCCGATTTCGTGTGAGATGGTGAAGAATTTCCCCCTTTCTATAACCTACAACTTTGTAGGAGATACCAAATCTCGGCAAAGTTTGCGAATTCCTAGAGAATTGCTCTACTGCAACTTTTTTCACGAATTGGATTCCACAAAGCTGTTCCAATCTGCATCAGTTACTGTCAACATACAAGGGCAATTTTAGATCACGAAACCAGGACTCATTTTTCGATATCTCGTGACGTAAGGATAGTTTCGTCACTCAACTGTAGCGACTTGTTATTTTATGAGAAATTTTAATGAATTTTTCGAAAAAGAGCATCGTCATTAGGGTTGGCATTGGGTTCGGGAGTGAATTTGGGTCATACAAATTTCTGCATTTTTGTATGACCCAATCTCACCCCCCATACCCAATGTCACCCCTGTCGACAGTACTAAAACATCACCCATTTGAATTTAACTTGGGAGAAACTTTCATCTATCGATGTCTAACAAATTCGTTAAAAAAACGTTTCCCTTCAATTTTTGTTCAAATCGAGAAATGTTGAGTCCAGAATTGTACTCAGTTGACATGTAAATATATGTAATAGGGTGGGTACGGATTTTGAAAAGTTCTCAGATCAAGTTCTGGTGTGGTTCCCCTTGTAGGGAATACCCATAGGGACTCTCACGCCAAATTTCAGATCATTTGGTTGAAAACTGGCTTGTCTCAAGCGGGTTCAAGTTTACATGGAAATTACTATGGGAAATTTTGAATTTTCGTTCATTCGCTCCTACAGGCCTGCGAAAAAAATGTAGAAACTTCTAGGATGGCCAGAAATGAGCGGAATCGTCTGGAGAACAACTTTTCCTAAGAGACCAGGTCGATTCGTTCAACCCTCATCGAGCTCAACGGCAATACATCCGGGGTTTTCGGAACCAACCGTTTTCCCCAGAAAAGCATCAAATTTTCCTTAGCATGCAAGGTTGAAAAAAATCTCTTCGAGCGAATAATGATTGTCTGAAGAAAGGCCCTCTGAGTATGCTTTGATCTCGTTTTTCCTGACTGCTACTTGATCGCTGGGTGTGGCAGAGACGAATAAAAATTTGAATGATTGGGTTTAGTCATCAACTTGCTGCGATCAAGATCCAATCCTGCCCCTTTACTGCCAGCAGTCATGGGTTGTTACAATCATCGACAGCACTTTTGACGAATGACAGCTAGTCGTGGCAATTTGAGAATAAAGATTATTCTCAGCAGTCTTATTCGTGGGGTGTAACAGGCAGCGATTATTCGCAAAATTAATCATAGTCGCCAGATTTTCAACACTGTTAGCATGCTATGAATGATTGATGAACACCGTGACGCCACATGTCAAACAGCTACCACGTGATTGTAAAATTTGCACCATAACATTTTTTTCTTATTTGGAGGTTTAGAATACAACTAAATAGTATCAGGATAACCAATAATTGTAATTCTATAGTTCAAAAAATATTTTTTTATTTGCGATGCTAGTCCACGTGGTAGCTGTTTGACATGTGGCGTCGCGGTGTTCATCAATCATTCATAGCATGCTAAGGAAAATTTGATGCTTTTCTGGGGAAAACGGTTGGTTCCGAAAACCCCGGATGTATTGCCGTTGAGCTCGATGGGGGTTGAACGAATCGACCTGGTCTCTTAGGGAAAGTTGTTCTCCAGACGATTCCGCTTATTTCTGGCCATCCTAGAAGTTTCTACATGTTTTCCCCAGGCCTGTAGGAGCGAATGAACGAAAATTCAAAATTTCCCATAGTAATTTCCATGTAAACTTGAACCCGCTTGAGACAAGCCAGTTTCCAACCAAATGAGCTGAAATTTGGCGTGAGAGTCCCTATGGGTATGCCCTACAAGGGGAACCACACCAGAACTTGATCTGAGAACTTTTCAAAATCCGTACCCACCCTAATATGTAATCAATGGAGTTGCTTGCATTCATATCGAGTCATCATAATTTAACGAAAAGTGGTATGTAGAACTGTTTTTTTTACCAGTTTTCAGGGTATTGGTATTTTAAAACTAAAACAACATTTATTTCTTTGTCTTACTGTTATTTATAAATGTTGAAAAAAAAAACTTCCACTGGGTATTGTGTTTGTTGACATTGATTTTTATCAAATGACAACGGTATATATCAATGGAATTTAGAACAATACTTATGCATACTACTCACCATAACCAGTTGATATATTAATTATTGCAGAAACGTTCTAAAAAATGATCTAATCATTTCAGTCGTGCAAAATAAACTAGATTTTCTGAAACGGTGTTGTTTCCAAATATATGTTTTTTTTTCTGGTGCTTAGGGTTGCATGAATTGTTTACAAAATGTCGGAGAAAACTATGCTTTCTCATCTGAATATCAAAATATGACAAAGTTATCATTGGAATTTTGGATTTGGTTTCCTCTTTCCTTGTGCATCATGTTTTTTTTCTGCTGTGGTAATTATTCGTACGATCTATCACAATCTTTTTTAGCATGTTTGAACCATAGTTTGAAATTTAACAAAACTTTATTAAGAACCAAGGTTGCAACGTTCTTCCTATCACAGCACGTTTTAGCCATGAATCCTCCTCTCATTCTCTCTGTCCTGTTGACATTCAAAGTTCTCACTGCCCTCTCTCAATCAATCCACGTTCAGCTTCCGGAAGCTGCCGATGACGGACTCGTCGGCGACGCTACTCTGGAGGGCCGCGTTGGCATTCTTCGCGTTCGGCGCCGGAATCGACAGGTCGATGTACATCTCGGCCTGCTTCAGGAATCGGTCCCGCTGGGACAGCGCTAGCTTGTGGAACTTTTCGTTGGCCTCCTCCAGCGACTGCTTGCCGCCGTAGATCGTCGGCAGCACCTCCGGGTCGATGTCGTCCTTGAGCGTGTCCAGCGTCTTGTGGAACTGTTTCGAGAAAAAGAGAGGGAGAGAGAGAGGAGAAAAAATGAATGAAAACAAATAATTAAAACGGCTGCTTGCAGTTTAATTATCAACAATAGACTCAATTCACACAGGCACACACTTTGGCGTAAGGTTTAATTAGTGTGACTGCCGTGAGCCGGCAAGCCGGCAGTAGCAGCTGCAGCCGGGTGTTACTTCTATGCTGGCGTGAAGGCCTTGCCATGGACTTGACCGTCAACGGAATGGTGGTAGCTAATCGTTTTCCCTCTAAAATGCACACCTCTTAGTTCAAGGTAACTTACTAAACTATAACTCCCTGCTAAACTGTCTAACTCGCTACAGATTGGCGTGGATGACGTTCAGATCTAGCAAGTTGGTGAGAAACATCAGTAGTGCGTAAAGCCTTCCGGGTTTGATTTGTAATTTTTGATGTCAATCGGAAATCTGATGACCTATGTTGCAAGAGTAAAATATTAAACCAATCAAGAATAAAGAATTCTGCGTAAGGATTCGTTACCAAATTTGAGAAATATCTATGTTTAACCAAGCATTATTGATTACTGAGTGGTCCAGAGAGCAAACTCGCTTAGCAGCTCTTTAATCGCCCCAGCAATATATCTTCGCTGTGAAATGCTAAGCCGTTGTAAATCGTCATGTTCAAGCTATCTTGTCATACGGCTCAATTAAGTTAAAGATGCCATTAAATGCAACATTCAATTCCTCACTGAGGCATTGCCTCACTCCCTAGCAACATTTTTAAACACACAGATTGGTTCTGAAAACCCCCATGCAACCTAAATAGGCTTTTAATGGCCTGCTTAAAACCAAAAATGTTACAAGGGTTTTTTGACCTCCATGATCTATGGAACTCGTCAGAACTCAATTCAATTCGAAGATTTCAATCAACAACCATAAAAATCCCGTACTTGCTGCTTTCATTTAGAACAGAAGTATTTATTTTAAAATATCGTGTTTATTTATACTTTGCAAGGTTATTTGTGCAGGTTAGAGTTTATAATTGTTCTAAAAAGCTGTACAACGTCAAAAAATAAAAAAAATAACTCGTAATAGTTTCAAGTATACCCCACACGTAAAAATAAAAATCTTGTATGCGCCATCAAATCGGGCGAGTAAATGATGCAGTCTGATTCAAAAGCATGCAAACATTAAGGAAAAAACACAAAGAGCTAAACAAATCATTCTGGAAAACTCGTTAAAACCCATCTCCTTTCACAAAATTTTACACAGTAAAAAATTGTGTAAATTTGAGAAGGGTAAAATTATTATCTCTTTGATTATATAATATTACCATAAATTTAGTTTTTTCACATCTTTTCTGAACTATTTAAGCAAAAAAAAAACTGTAATACGTAGTCGGCTGTGTATTGCTCCATCTGCCAATTAATTCCAGCCAAACATTTCATTAGGGCTCAAAAACAAAAAAACCGCGATTGGAGAAAATCACTGGCAAAAGGTTGAAGATTTGTTTTCATTCCTGTTTAAAAAAGAAGCTTGACTGATGTATTTTTTTTTTCGATCATACGATAAAACACATCATTATCCTCAACTCTGCTTTAATGTTTCTTAATTTATGTTGATTTTCGCAATAAAATATATATTTTTTTTAAAAAAGGTCGTTATTAGGCCCTTTTATTAATCAACTGTTGTTCATAATGGGCCCTTTCTGAATGCAATTTCGAAGAGAGCTGAAAGGGCACTAAAGCGCTGTCACCTGATTGCTGTTTTGATTGATGTTTATGGGCCATTTCATTTAGTTAGAAACAATGAGGAATTCAGTGGAAATTTTGATAATTTGTGAAGTTTTGTGATAGAATGTCGTAGATAAGGTATGTGTACAGAACACCAGCCGCGGAAGCAAATAAAATTGTGTAGTTCGACGAAGTTTTTTTTTGCAGAAATTATTTATGAAAAGTAAACCAAACTTTGTTTTGAAGTGAATTAGTGTTAAGAATGTTTAAAAGTTCACTTTATAACACAAAATGTTCCTCAACTACGAAAACCTAACGAAAAAGAAAAGGGCACAATTGAACTTATTTTTTTTGGTTGGTGTGAACATTATGAACCTTTTGTGTTTTCGATTATTTCAATAGGAAATTGTTTGCTATCAATCTGCTTCTTGGAGGGTATGTAGGGAGTGTACTAATGAATGGATTAGTGGAATGATCCCGAATGTTTACGTTTTGGTTTTGTGCCCTAATGAAATGTTTGGCTCGAATTTTTCAGTCCCTTCAAATAGCATGCTTTGATTTATCGTTCTATAATTGGATACCTCTCGCTCTCGACGGTCCCTTCAATATCGACACAGAAAAAGTTCACTGTATTGTAAATTTTTGTCTATATTTACCTCATATAATATGTAATTTTTTCCCACTATTATTAAGGTTATATCACATCATGAAAGAAGTGAGTAATTCTCGCTGAAAGTGGACCACTATTTACACAAGGTGCTCAAAAATCAAAAACAATGTACTTTTCCAATAGCCCCCACCAAGTTATGAACGAAACCATGTTTGGTTGGTTTAATTTGTCCTCACCTCGGCGCCACGAAGCTAAAACATTTTTTTAATTTGGTAATTTTTTGTCTTAGGCGCGTCTACAAATTTGCTAATAACTTTGCCAAACTTCAACGAACCCTTGATGTTTATGGGTGTTTTGGAAAGGAAATGGGCAGAGCTTTCGAATGCACTTGTCAGAAAAATACCGTTCCATACATTTTTTAGCCACAATACACCAATGTATTTTTAAAAGTCATTTTTGAAGGCCGGCGCCCCGCTTTATCGAAAAACTGACAAATCCATTCGAAAGCTGAGACGATTTCACATAAAGGACCAATAAATCTAAGGTGTATGTTCCTCCTATCTTTTTTAATCTAATTTTGATTCTGCGAGCGCAGCGCTCCGTTCGAATTTCGGGCGCCCAAAATGTTGAAATTTGCTTGCCCCATTTTAAGGTTTTGTCAAAAAATATAGGTGCTCACTTTTTAAATGATAGTTTATTGTCCAAGGATCAAAATGTACTTTCGATAATTGACCAATATTTATGTTTTTGGGTTCTTCCAGGCAGTTCAGTGTCGTAAAATTGTTTTTTTTTTTTACTATTTTTGTAAAATGCACACTTACAATTGGGTGGACTTTTTTTCAGTAAAACTAACGAATGTAGCATGTAGGAAACCTCACCACGAACATTTTTCTCTAAGAGAAAACGTAATTTCGATACTCCAGTGCCAAGATATTTTAATTTTAGTGAGAAAAAAAAGTGCCAATTTTACAAATTTCTCAGAATTAACAAGCACGGCCTATTATTTACATACTGCATATGTTTTGGAGGCCAGAGTATGGTTTCTTATAGTTGTTTTGGTCGCTGAATTCGGATCTGGAATCAAATTTCAGATAACCAGTTAAATTTGGAGCCACGCCCAAAAGTTATTTGCGATAATATGCTGTACTTTTAATCGCTAGTGAATTCGGTCATATTTCATCTTTCGCTCACCTTTAATTGATATTTCACCCACGGATTTTTTTATGGAGAATGTTTTTTTCAACTTCTGATTGTGTTGAGAGGCCTCGTGGCGCGGTTGTTAGCGGCTTCGGCTGCCGATCCCTAAGTGGCTATGGGGAATATACGCAAATAATATTTGAGCGTGACTATAATATCACTGTTCACTGTTTATCTGAAATTTGATTCCAGATCCGAATTCAGCGACCAAAACAACTATAAGAAACCATACTCTGGCCTCCAAAACATATGCAGTATGTAAATAATAGGCCGTGCTTGTTAATTCCGTGCAATTTGTAAAATTGGCACTTTTTTTCTCACTAAAACTCAAATATCTTGTTGTTGGAGTATCGAAATCACGTTTTCTCTTAGAGAAAAATGTTCGTGGTGAGGTTTCCTACATGCTACATTCGTTAGTTTTACTGAAAAAAACGTCCACCCAATTGTAAGTGTGCATTTTACAAAAATAGTAAAAAAAAACCAATTTTACGACACTGAACTGCCTGGAAGAACCCAAAAACATAAATAATGGTCAATTATCGAAAGTACATTTTGATCCTTGGACAATAAACTATCATTTAAAAAGTGAGCACCTATATTTTTTGACAAAACCTTAAAATGGGGCAAGCAAATTTCAACATTTTGGGCGCCCGAAATTCGAACGGAGCGCTGCGCTCGCAGAATCAAAATTAGATTAAAAAAGATAGGAGGAACATACACCTTAGATTTATTGGTCCTTTATGTGAAATCGTCTCAGCTTTCGAATGGATTTGTCAGTCTTTCGATAAAGCGGGGCGCCGGCCTTCAAAAATGACTTTTAAAAATACATTGGTGTATTGTGGCTAAAAAATGTATGGAACGGTATTTTTCTGACAAGTGCATTCGAAAGCTCTGCCCATTTCCTTTCCAAAACACCCATAAACATCAAGGGTTCGTTGAAGTTTGGCAAAGTTATTAGCAAATTTGTAAACGCGCCTAAGTCAAAAAATTACCAAATTAAAAAAATGTTTTAGCTTCGTGGCGCCGAGGTGAGGACAAATTAAACCAACCAAACATGGTTTCGTTCATAACTTGGTGGGGGCTATTGGAAAAGTACATTGTTTTTGATTTTTGAGCACCTTGTGTAAATAGTGGTCCACTTTCAGCGAGAATTACTCAAGTGATATTAAACCTTCCAATTTTACACCTCAATATTTAGTTTTTTTTAATGTGATAAAATATTTAAATTTTTTAAACCTGTGTGAAAAAAATATCTCACAGTTTTTTCTCAGCACTGACTGAACCGATTTCAACTTTTGCAATTGCAGTATTTTTGACTTGGTTTAGGGTCCCGGACCAGAAATCGTCTCAAATACCATCATAAATAATTGGATATACTGTAAAAAATCTTGGTTTATTACATCTATTATCGTCTTGTGAACAGATTTTTGGCAGACAAATGTGTGATTTTGCCTCTAAAAACGTGTAACAGAATAAAACATACATTTTATTTAAAAGTGACGCATTATGCGTGGGAAAAAAAACTCTGGACACTTCTGCTTCGAATTCCGGACACTAGTTTTTGCTTATGAATTAAATCAAAACCATTACCTTTGAAATATTACAGTGAAATGTTTCACTTGTTTTGTAAACATATATTTTTATTTTATTTAATTTTTTTGGCATTTACTACAGCGTCCAAACAAATTTTAAATGAAAGTTGGTTTTAGAATTCATCAAATAACACAATTTTGACATTTATTATGCGAACTTATATCCGAAGCGTCCGGGAATTCGAAGTGTGACGTTAGAGATACACGTAATACATTCAAAAGACAGTTGCAGAAACCTAAGTGGGTTGATGTGGAAAATAAAATAGTAACTAATGTTACACCCATAGTCGAGAGAATCGGTAAGAAAATCTTGGACATTTCATGTGAAGTGGACCACCCCTTACCCTGATCCGCTGCTGCAACTTGGGCGACAGTGCCGCAATGCAAAAGTCCGCCACCATGGCGGCAAACTTGGGCAGCTGCACCAGGTGAATCTCCTTGACGCGAAATGCCAGAATGTCGTCGGTGGCGGACATAACCAGCTTCAGCTTGGGCAGCGTCCAGATTCCAAAGTGTGCCATCGTGGCGGCCAGAAAGTCCACGATAAGGACGATTCCGTTCACCTGGAAGCGTTCCTGGTCCAGGTGCGTTTCCATAACGGTGGCAATCAGCTGGGACAGTTGTTCCGCGGTGGTCGTTTTTGGATCGAACTCACCGAACCGGATCGTGACCAGCAGCCGACCCTGCTGATCTTGACCCAGTGGAACCATTACACGGTCGCGGATTAGGGGCGCGAGGGTTTGCGGGTCAAGCTTGCCGAAGAAGTCGGATGCTGTTTGCAGGGTTTCCAGGTACCGTTCGAGCATTTCACAAGCTGCCAGCACGTTGAACTTGTGACGGCGAAGGAATCTCAGCAGAAACAGTGAATCCGTGCGGCAGCGTACGATCTGGGGATGTTTGGCGATAAACTCTCGGAACTGGGCCAGCGCAGGCTCCCGCGTGTGGTCATCTTCGTGGAGTTCCTGGCGAGCCACGGCCAAACATTTTGCGTCCAGCGTGGTTTTGTACGAGTCGTACGACGCGGGACGTTTCTCGACACCTGGAACGGACACCATGCTGAACTGATTAAAGTTAAGTCGTGCGACGAACTAACTGGTCCAGTGTCCAGTGCACGTTATTCGCAAGTGCCAGTAGGTAGCAGTCGTAACTCATCTTGGCCGTGCACTAAATGACTGTTCTGTATCTGGTAGAGAACGAGAACGGAGCCGGGCCCGGCCTTAGAACGCGCTACATCAAATCTTGTGCGTTTGTGTGTGTGTGTGATGAATAAATTCGATCGACGCCAGGCGATACAACAGGTACTTTTCCGTTGATATGCAGGTACAGCGTAGTTTTGTGCCCATTGCACAACACACGGTACACTCAGTTACTTTGGAAAGACAAAAATTAATCA
The DNA here is from genome assembly GCF_016801865.2 of Culex pipiens pallens. Classification (NCBI taxonomy): domain Eukaryota; kingdom Metazoa; phylum Arthropoda; class Insecta; order Diptera; family Culicidae; genus Culex; species Culex pipiens. Next base: position 78,711,467 of record NC_068939.1, on the reverse strand, counting down.
ATTTGACAAAACGGTTGTATGTACTATACAGTTGCTGTTTTTGCACGTTGAATTTAAAGTTATAAATCATTTTGCAATTTATTCGAATATTAGAGAAGTGTTGGCAAGATTTTAAAGATGAATCTGGATAACGGAGCTCTGTACAGGTCCTCAAAGTTATACTTTTTTAAAACGGTCACGATCGTGGCGTCGAATGGACAGTGGTCTGTCTTTGTTGTTTTTTGCCGAATTGCCATTTTGAAAAAATCTAGAAGCTTTAATGTTGAAAAATGAAAATTAATCGTTAAAAATCTGATCTACACATTTCTTCAACAAAAAGTATAAGTACAAATTCAAGTTCAACAAGAAATTGTTCAATTCAATTTAAAATGTTCAGCTTTTAAATGGGGTGGAGTGTAGTGACCATATTTATAGATTAAAGTTGCCCTCTGGACAGTGAACAGTAGCAACGCAGTTATCAACCCATCAAGCGCCAAAGTAACGTTTTAATGAACGTCAGAGAAATTCCTAATTCATATTATCCAATCTAACAATGATAGTGGCATTGAATGATCGCTAATGTAGCTGGTCAACTTCGTAACATCATAATACACCTCCAATAGGCTTAATTACCTCTGACATCATAAAGCGTTTAAGTAAATCACTCGGCACTTCGTAACGCGAGTAAACAAACTACTTGGTTATTCCTCGTGAAGGTTCACCATTTGGAGACAACTCCGCCGCAGCAACAATCCAACAGGGTCATCTGGGGGAAACTGGTTTTGAGGAAATGCATTTGCACGCACGAGTACTCTGGGGTGGAATATCTTGATTTGGAAGCAATTTATAGCAATAAAAATGCTGCCCAAGTGCGTCCAGTATTAAAACGCGAGGGATGTAGTGGAGATTAACGAAAAAAAACTATTCGCGGAAAGGGTTTATAGTTCTCATCATCATCTTATGATTGATGTGACATGCAGTGCGTGCGATTAATTTGTACACGAACTTGTAGGAAAATTATGCACAATATCCTATCGACTGTTTATATCAATCAAATAATGGAAATTTTTAACACTTTCTCACTGTAATTACACATTCTGGAGTCTTAGTTTGCTATCAAGCTTCCATACATTGTGAGGGAGCTGCACTTATCTTTTATAATATCGACGTGATCATGTTATCTTGTCGCACGTCGCTTTTTGTCGTTTCGAGAAAAACGCGTTTTGATGTTTCTCCTTGAATAAACAAAAAATAGAGCACGCAATGCAAACAACAACAAACACGTTTTGTTTGGCTTACCGTTCTGAGCATTGCCCCGAAATTTGGTTGAATTTAGTAGCCGAGGTCCCGAGTCATAATTAAAAATGTTAACGATAGTCGGGCATTTCGGTCTGTCAAACGCGTTCTGACTAAAATACCTTTGGCCATTTGTCACACTAACAGCAATTTGCAGGGTGTTTCAAGATAGCACGATCAGATCGAAACATTTTTCATATGAAGAATGACAACAATGCACGGAGTTTTTTTCGGTTTTTGTTGAATATCTCAGGATTGAAATCAAATGTTGGGCATCTGTGAAGATCAAAAGGAGAGGCATTGAGAGCTGCACAAAATGGCGTTCTTAGCTCAATTTGGCCCAAGATGCACGTGCGACAAGAGGTTTGAAAATTTACTCTAGAATTATATCATATATGAATGTCTGTGGCTGTTATTTCAACTAAACACTGATACAAATCTTAATGACACGGTTCTCATCAATTGATATCAATGCCCTAGTGATTTTCCATGGCCTGTGTTCACTCCCGAGCACCATTTTTAAATGAATGGGAAGAACTAGAGCAAGTCGGCCTATTTCTGAAGCATTATTTTTAGTTTTTTTTCTTAACTTGGTAATCAAAGGCCGCCAAATAATCATAAATCAAAATGAATTAGATCAAAATTCACATTTCAATCTGTAAATTTATTTAGCAAATACATTTAAATAAAATAAATCATTGAAAAAAATGAAGTAAAATTAATTGTTTCAAAACTTATGATAAAATTTCACTTTAGTTTTAGTCATTTTGCGGAGTGATTTTTGGCATTTTTTCATTTAAAAATACATTTTTCTTCTCCCTTAAATGCTCTGCCATGCCCAAAAACAATCTTTCGTGGAATATGTCTGTACAGGAATTTGTTCAGGGGACATCAAACTATAACTTGAAGTTAGAGCGTTCAATTTCCTGTCCCGGGGAAAAAAATCCCGGGAATTCCCGGGTTTTCCCGGAAAAAAATATTTCGCGTGTCCCGGGAAAATTGTAGATTTCCCGGGAGTTCCCGATTTTAAAGCGAATGTTTACATTATTTAAACCTCTTGGTACATTTTTGTTTAAATTTACAAAAAGAAAGAAAAAACTTAATTGAATTTTGTTTAGTTCAATGCGCTATTCTTATAAAACTTATCTGATTGTCTAGAATTTCATATCAAGGTATTTCTCAGATAATATTAGTTTCTGTAGCTTTTGCAATTGGGAATAGATCTTGTTTATTTGTTAAGCAACACATATTACGATATTATTATTAAATTGTTGTTATATCATTTGAAAATATGGTACTGCTTTCCGCAAAGATCAAAAGTAAGTTATTTTTACGTTTTTGTTTACCATCGAAGTTGATTTTTTTAAAAACAGCAGTGCTGCCAGTGCACCTAATTTGTATTCAATTTTCCTCATATTGTTAATTACAACATCAACTTGAAATTCCAAAGAATACAATTAAACAAACAATCCAACATTAGACAAAAAAGAATAAAATAAAATTAGGCAGTGCTGCCAGCTTTCATGAAAAATTTAATTCTAATGAATTATTTTATAAAAAAACAAGTGCCTTGTGAAATTGAAAAAAAATATTTTTTTTTCAAAAACAGTGCTACTAGTTTTCATGATTTTTTTTAATTCTTGTGTTAAATACATCTTTAAATTCAATTCGGTTTTATTGGTGAATAATCAAGATACAATCAGTTCTTTTGCAGTTCATAACAGAGTTTTGGAGTTCCTTTCAGCTGTGTGTTGCACCATAATCCATTTTGGAACAATTATTTCTATAACTATGTCACTGACAAGAGCAAGAAAAATTAAAAAAAAACTTGCTAAAATTGCAAAGGAAAGGGGAAAGAAAGAGAAAAAGCTTATAACTAAATCACAGTATTTTATCCTATGTAGATGTGCTTGATCATCAGCTCCCCAAGGGCTAGAAATTGCTCCGCCTTGTTACGGCAGGTCCGAAACCTCGACATCATCTCCCCCGCGAGAGCAATGAACTCTGGCAGGGTGAAGAGATCTTCCCCGGTGACTTCTTGCTGGGCCGCATTGCCGCTACCGGCAGCAACCACGCTGGCAAACGATCGCCCCCAGCCAGGGGGGAATGCTGAGTTGTCCGCGGGAACCGTACGCTGACCAGCAGCCGGCACGTTTACGCTCGTACTTCGCTGAGAAGGGTGGGACGCTGCTGCTTTCTTCTTCCTCTTTTCCTGCTCCTCGAGGTAATTTTTTCGTGCACTGCATCCACGGTAGTTGCTGGTATGGTTACCTCCACAGTTGGCGCACTTGATGCGCGCCTTGGTTTGCTCTGCCTTGTCCCCCAGGTCCGCCTTGCACGGCAGTGCACACGCCTCAGAGAGGTGTGACTCACCGCAATTCACACAGCGGGGCGGAAGGTTGCAGTTCCGCGAGCCGTGGCCGAATTTCTGGCAACGGTGGCATTGTGCTGCGTCCGACGGGTTCTTTGAGTAGAACCGCCAGTTTACCCAAAACCCGTCCAACGCCTTAGTTCGTCGCAGGTCTTGAATCTTGACGGTGCCGCGGTCGAAGTACAACAGGTACAGTGTGTGTGTACCTGTGACTGTTGTCTTCCGCGAGAGGACTTTTATGTCACGCGGCGTTATTCCAGCACCCGAGAGATCCTTCTTGAGGTCGGAGATCGGGCGGTCTTGGTACCCCTGCAAGACGACCTTAACGGCTGTCTTCTGCACGGAGTCGAATGTGTAGAACTTGAAGTTTTTACCCTTCAATTTCTCCACAACCAGGTCGAAGTTCTTGTTGTCAAATGTGTAGACTTGCACTGACGACTTACCGATTTTCAGACAATATCCGAGGCCTTCCAGCAAATCGTCAATATCGTCCACCAACGTATCCAAAACAAAAATTGGAGGTGGTCTACGTTCCTTTGGAGAATTGTTCGTTTTTGGCGTCGGCACTTTTTTCCGTGCACGACGATCGTCATCGTCGTCGTTGGTAGTGCTGCTACCGTCGGTGTTGTTGTTGTTGTTTTCTTCGTCGTCGCTCAGCATCTGGAACTCGTTCCTGATGGGAATGTTGGCGGATGTTGACGTGTTGGTCGTGGCACCGGAACATATCCGGGATGTAGCAACTTTTTGTCGATGCCTTCTGCGCTCACGCTCCCCTGCGCGATGGCGGTCGACACGGCGTTGGTTTGTTTACCTTTTTGCACACGGCCGGTAGACGAACTTCGCGGGTTTTTCGAGGCCGCACTCGAACTGCCACGGCCACGGCCGGCCTTTGGCATGCTGCAGGAGCAAACTCGCGGGTAATCACGGTAATTTACGGCGAAAAAAATCGAAAAAACGATGGAGCACTGAGCACTTGACTGCTGCTTGCTCTCGTGCTTACACGGAGGTGATCTTTAAATAAAAAATAATAATTGAAACCACACGACAAAAAACATTTTGGAAATGGAAATGAATGAAAATTGAAAAAATAGCATTAAATGTCTCAAAAGGGTTGGGTAAATTTAGTTAATTTGTTTCAAAGTGTATGAGAAATTACAATTTTGAGTTTAGAGTTTTTACAACACTTGATCTAACAAGAGCGTAAGAAGTTTTAAAAAGAAAAGGTTCTAAATTACTTTTATTGCTATGGAGATTCTGTTGGCCGAAGTCATTTGCTAAGCTGAAACATTTAAAAATCATTTAAAAAATCTTCGTATTATAAAGAAGGTGTCCAAAACATTAAAAAAACATGTTTCAAAATCTCGCTCCAAATATTTGAAAACTTTAAGTTGTGATTTCATAAAAATTACATTTCATGCAGATTTTAAAGGTAAATTTAATCCTCATCTATTTATTTATATGCTCAAGTTGATTGGAAAAAAGATTTGTCATTAAAAACATATTTTTCTCACGATTTTTTTTTCGCTTTACTATGTTAATATTCTTCTTTATCATATTCTCTCAAACTGTTCACAGAGCCATATTTAATAGCAATTTTATGGTTTTGAAGCATGAATATATTTTACTCGATGTCCAGAAAAAATATACTTCTTATCAAAGAATACTAATGATGATTTTTTTATATATATATTTATTTTTTATTGTAGTTTTATTACAGGCAGTTAAGGCAATAACTGACCCTCATACTTATTTTGATGATTTAGGTAACTATTTTATACAATTTTGTTGCAAAATATTAATCGGAACCAGGATCAGAACAATTTTCAATAAATTTCAAATTTCCCGGGAATTCCCGGGAAATTTGCTGAAAATTTTCCGTTTCCCGGGAAATTTATAACCCCGGGAAATTGGACGCTCTAAAATAAGCTGAAAGGACACGTTGGTTGTGATATTTACTTAAGTTTTGCAAATAATATATTCAGAATTTCTAACAAACGTCTAACAATTGAAATGATAATTTGGTATAGAATTTTCTCAGCTGTTTGAAAGTTTTTTTTTTCATAAACCAAAATGGCAACTATTTAAGAATCGGATAAAGATTTTTTTTCCGAAAAAAAGAGTTAAATTTTTATAACTCGAAAACGGAGCCCTTTATAAAAAAATACTTATGTAATTATCCGTTGGAAATTCTATTTTATTTCCAAATATTATTTTTGGATTTTTCGAGTTTTTATTCCAAAATTTCGAAAAATCCATATTAACCGAAAGTTGTCATTTATAGCCAAGGCCAGACAACATTTTTGAGGAACATTTATGATCCTTACTGGTAAAAAGGATCAAACCCTCATCCGGCTCCTACCTTGAATCTCTGCTGCAGCTTCCTTGGCATAATCGAGATCCACAGTTCCGCCAGCTTGGCCCCCACCGAGGGAACCCTCAGCACGTGCACTTTCTTCACGCGGATCATTTTCATTTCCCCGTTGGTGGCTTTGATAACGCGAAACTTGGGCAACGTTATGGCCCCGATATGAGCCATAGAAAGCCCAAAATAGTCGATCACATAAACTAGCCCGGTCACGTGGTACTGCTCGTGGTCGAAGTATGTTTCGATCGCCAGCGAAATCAAACTGATTTGTTGCTCCGGAGTGTGCTGCTGGGCGTTGAACTGACCATACCGGATCAGCAACACCAGCCGACCATAAGCATCTTCGCCGAGAGGGACCACCAGGCGTTCCTTGATGAGCTGTTCCGAGTGGTGGGGGTCGATGTCGAAATACTCGGGTGAATGTGCGATAATCGTCAGGTATCTCACAACTGCATCGCAGGCTGCTTGCACGTTGAACTTTCGATTTCGTAGAAATCTCAGCAAAAACACTGAATCCATTCTACAGTTCTTGATTTGTGGGTGTTTTGCGATAAATTCTCGCATCTTAGCCAGCGCAGCATCCCGGCTGAACTCGTCCTCGTGGAGTTCATCCCGAGCAATGATTTGATACTTTGGTTCCAGCGAGGTTCGGTACACTTCTTGGGAGAATATACTCCTCTGACCGTTAAGAACCGGAGACATCGCGAACTTCTTCACTGCACGAACTGCCAACTCAAACTGGCAAGTTCTCGAGCTCCCTAATTCGAAAAAATTACCATGACCAGAGTAGGTAAGATTAGGTGAGAAGTGTTTCGGCAGACATCCGCTTCCGAATATTGATAGCCTTCGCGTTTTAAGGAGAACGCACTGATTAAATTTATCCCTTAGTGCGTCAAAACGGCTTAGATGTTGGTTACTTTGCGTTGTCTTAATTTATTCATAATATCTTATCAACAATATGACAGTGTTTTTTTTTTCGAAAGATACCAGCTTTACAGATATGATGTTAAACAAATTTGAAAACTTTATTTTTTTCAGTTAATGAAAATGTTTTCAGCTATAAAAATAAATCAAGTCAAACCCCAGCCATTTGCCGAACGATACCGAAATAGACGTTATCGGAAAGCGTCAGCTGAAAGATCATAATTTTGGCTTTGTTCTTCGAACGTGACAGGAATATTTAAAATTCTGGAATCGAGCAAACTCGAGGAATTTAAAACAAATCCGCTAGCAAGGGCCTTCATTAATATGAATCGCGCCCATATCATTTGCATAAATTGGGCACGTGGATTTATATTTAGCTCAGAACTTTTGACCCTGCACAATCTGGCCACACCTTACCGATTGGGGATCGTTAGAAAATGTTGCTCATATTTTGCCAGCAGACTTCAGGTATGGAGTAAGTTCAGAGGGCCATCCAAAATATTTGATTACGCGTGGATCGTAGATAACCTGTTGTGAATTTATGAATTTGCCAAATAGTTTGCTCTACACAGTAGAACATTAAAATACCGTCAGTTGGGGTAACTATGGGTCAAAAAACGATACACCTCTCGTAATTTCTGATAATCTGTTAACGTATAATTGTTCTTAGATAGTTTACTATCATTTTCTCAAAATATGGTGGAATTTGATGAACTCTACCTTATATGCATTGGGGTGACATTGAAATTAATTATTCATCCCGTTCACTTAAGTGAATGTTTTCACGACTTTAATATCTTCGAAAAAGTAACAATAACTGGCATGTTTAAGGACCTTACAGCAAGTGAAAAAATCTCAAAAAATTTGAGCAGCTCATTTTCTGAAACATATAATATTATAATAATAGGGTGACCACTCAAATCCCATTTTGAAATTCCAGAATCTCAAATAATGGGCATTTCTTATCTAAAAAATGATTTCAAACAAAAAACTCTTTGTAAAAAGTCAACATCAACTATCAAAAAAATCTAACTGAATTTTAAAAAAAAAACTACTGACAATATTCGTAAAAAATAAATTTAACAACAAAACTTTAAAAAATGGAAGCACTCATTGTTTTGATTCAAATTAGAAACATACACAAATTATAATTTCAATGCTTATTTTTAAATTGTCAAAAGTATAGTTTTTGATACTTCGTTTTAACTGGAAATGACAAAAAGTTAAAGATAACTGAATTTAAAATTTTATTCTAAATTTAAAACATGTTTGCTGTTATTATTCTTTCAATGATTTTAGAAAGTATCTAGGAATTCGTTAAAAAATGTTTTTACTAAGTTTCCTTTTTAATTTTGTTATTGAATTTTTGAATCAATGTTAAATTATCTAGTTGTCAGTATTTAACTGCTTTAAATTTTTTTTCAATGAAAAAAAAACAGTTTGCCAGGATTCTATGTTTTAACACTTATTTTATGTAAAATGTTTGAAAGAAAAAAATCTTTAAACATATTTGTAATAACTTCAATTTTTTAAACAAAAATTGGTTTGATTTGTTATTTTGCAAATTTAATATTTTTTCATGTTTTCAAAACTTAAAAAAAGTATTTAATTTTTTTCATTCAGAACGAAAAACGTATGGATTTTTACTATTTAAGTTTTCCGATAACTGAAAATTAAGCTTTATGTAAAGTAATTTACCCAAACTCACAAAAAAGTTTAAGCGAATCATTTGGGAAAAAATATTTGAAATGAGATAACGAATTCAGTTCATTTACAACAACCAAAAAACATTGCCAAACTCAAGTTGGAATCTTTTTTTCAAATATTTAATCGATGTGATAAAATGAAACAGAACCCTACGTTTATGCTAGCCATAGTCGTTAAAATTAAGCTCAGTTTTTCATAAACTTTGTTGTTGTTTTAAGTTAGAGTAAGAATAAGGGGTAATGTTTGATGAACAAAAACAAATTAAAAAAACTTTTGATTCATAAAATAATATTATAAAAATATGTGTAAAATCTATAAAAAAAACTAACTTAATCCACCTATGTGGTTGGTGCCTTCCTCACTCTTTTCCAACAATGGGTGATATGTGATATGATGGGTTTGGACACAAATTTCGTCTAATTTCGTTAAGTTCCGGATTACAAAAAACACACATATCACTCAAGGGCTCATAAGTGGCATCATAAGTGGTCATAGCTTGAGACAGGGTTGCCAGATCTTCAATGTTTTAGACTCGTTGGAAAGGTCTTTCGATTACCTTACCAACGATGGGTCGGATGATGGATCCGGACATTGTTTACATGCATTTAAGTGAGATCCGGCTACAAAAAAAGTACATAAATATCACTTAAGTGGTCAGAACTCGAGACAGGGTTGCCAGATCTTCAATGTTTTAGACTCGTTGGAAAGGTCTTTCAATTACCTAACTAACGATGTGTAACATGATGATGTTTGGTTCATTTTACTGCCATTTATTCAACTTCCGAAAATATGTGAAAACACATTTTTATATATAACTTTTGAACTACTTATCGAAACTTCAAACAATTCAATAGCACCGTATGGGACCCTAAACCAAGACGAATGCGACTGGTTTGGTCAAAATCGGTTCAGCCAGTGCTGACAAAACTGAGTGACATTATTGGTCACATACACACACACATACCCACACACATACACACACACATACACACAGACATTTGTTCAGTTTTCGATTCTGAGTCGATATGTATACATCAAGGTGGGTTTTCGAGCTTTAAATAAAAAGTTCAATTTTAGAGCAGGATTATAGCCTTACCTCAGTGAGGAAGGCAAAACCTTCTCATTCTCAAATAGGAAAGGAACCCTAAATTCAAATTAAGTTACTAAAGAAGAGTGGAGTGAATTTTATTTGAAAATTGTACAGTATAAAAAAATGCGACATGTGCTTTTTTTCACAGAAAAGTGGTTCCATTCTAAAATGTATTTAACAAACTGATTTTTTTATGTATCATAGTGTTAGTTTAGTATGTTTTGAAGATATTTTCATGACAGTTTTTTGCAGTTCGCCAAAATTGGGTATTGGCGGGCTACGATAATGGATGTATTTTTGGTACAAAATTTACCTTAATTTCATACCTTATATCTTAAAAACGGAACAGTTTAAAATATCCAACCCTGTGCCAAAAGCATCGTTAGAAGTCCCTCTTAAATACGCCCAATCGAAAAAGTTCATAAATTTTGATAGAATTAGTCATTTTTGAGAAACATGCCATTTGGGTTATCATCTTGAGTAATTCGGTCTAAATAAATTAATAACTTAAAACCTATGGTGATGGCTCTAAAGGGTGCCCAACGGCTCCATACTGTTAAAAGTCATATCAGGGCATCTGTTAGAGTCAATTACCATCATTTGTTGCATTATTTTTTCCATTGAATCATTGCAGGCTCGAAAAACTCCTAAAAATTTAAGCATTTTCAGAATCGGGATATTTTTAAAAAGTTCACTGTTTTAGTATAACTGGTTAATAGAATGCGTAAAATTCGATGAAATTAATTGTTACACGTCTCAAAAACAGTAACCTTGAAGGCTGTTTACTTTTTAATCCATACAAAAATTCATAAGTGGCTCTTCAGATCGACCAACATAGAAAAGTCATTTTTCCTTTATATGGCCTGGGCTGGGAGCAAATTGGAGAATATTTAGTTTAAATGTGCTGTGACATTTTTTAAAGCTAACGAAAAGGTTTTCAATGCATTATTTGTTTATTTGGAACCTATTTAACATGTACACATGCTACATACATTGTAAATAGTCAAAACAGGCCCGATTTCCACCTTATAACAATGTCGCATTTTTTTATGGGCCATACTGTACAAAACTATTCAAAAAATAGTTTTTATTCAAGAAGGTATTCTCGACTTTTCACGACTTTCTGACAAAAAATTAAATTTTTTTGACTTTTTCCGTTTTTTTGGCGGATTTTAGCGAATTCCCGACTTTTTCCGGATTTCCGACTTGAGTGGACATTCTATATGATATTAATTTATTGAATATTATATAGAATGTCAACCATCAAATTATTTGCAATCAATCGTAAAGCTAACCATTTCAATTTGTAATAACTCTTCCAAAGACACCAATGCTCCAATACTACAACATAGTTGCATAATCATATTTCAACATTATTTTGCGAACTGGTCTACTCTGCTTTGGTTCAATATTTTAACTTCCGCCAACAATTAATAGTCATAAATAATTTTTTGAAGGGTATTACAAAAAAACTATGCACATTAAAAAATAATCACACCAGAAACTTACTGATTTCTGATTCATCACCAATTTATTACCTTCATCCTCTGCTGCAGTTTCGCTGGGGTAGTCGAGATCCAAAATTCCGCCAGCTTGGCCGCCAACGAGGGAACTCTCAGCAAGTGTACTTTCTTAATTCGAACCATTTTCATTTCACCGGTAATCGTGGTCATAACTTTAAGCTTGGGCACCGTCAACACAGCCAGGTGGGCCAACGAAATCCCGAGCATATCAATCACCACCACAATGCCCGTCACCTGGTACTGCTCGTTGTCGAAGTGGGTCTCGATGGCCAGTCCAATCATGTTGACTTGCCGTTCCGGGGAATGCTCCTCGGGATTGAACTGACCGTACCGGATCAGCAGCACCAGCCGACCTTCGGCGTCTTGCCCCAGAGGCACCACCAGGTGCTCGCCAATGAGCTTGTTCAAATGAAGTGGGTCAAAGTTGAAAAACTCCGGATGCAGTGTCTTCATGGTCAGGTATCTCACAATCGCATCACACGCCGCCGTCACATTGAACTTTCGGTTGCGTAGGAATCTCAGCAAGAACGCGGAATCCATTCTACACTGCTTAATCTGGGGATGTTTGACGATGAACTCTCTCAGCTGAGCCAGCGCAGGTTCCCGGCTGTATTCGTTCTCGTGAAGCTCATCCCGGGCAATCAGTTGGTACTTTGGTTCCAGCGAGGTTTGATACACTTCTTCCCGCGCAGGTTTTTTCTCAACTCTAAGAATCGGAGCCATCACACCCAACTACACTTATCGAGTACTCAATTTGAACTAGCCGTACTGCAAGTTCTTGAGCTGGATCAACACAGAGGTGATAAGTGCCCGGACATACATCTTCGGACCAAAAGTTGTTTACCTTCTCTTTTTTTTATTATTCTGGGTGGACGTACTGCAAGCAATAGGCTTAACAAGATCGAACCATTGATGAAGTAAAAGTTGCTCTTGCTTTATTTTGCCCCGAAAGAACGTCGAGTGATAGTGTAACCCTGAGCAGTGGCACCAAAATTGCAAATTAATTTTGCTTTTGGAAACATAGGGTATTTTAACCATTAGTGGACCCCCTAGTAGAGCCGAAGCAAATTTTTCACAAATTTTCAATATTTTAAGCACTTTTTCATAACCCTTTGTACAAAACAATGAAATCTGAAGTCTTTTGAACAATTTTGACTATTTGTTTCATCAGTTATTTGTTTTTGAGCAGAAAAATCGCCATTTAAAAAAAAGTTGTTTTGCCTTGTTATGGACCCCCTTTTCCTATAGTGTACCCGGGTCCATAATCCGATTGTGGACCCGGGTCCACTATAGGCAAAATGTTATTTTGATACCAAATTTAACCGATATTTGATGTTTTGATGCATGGTGTAGGTCTAATGATAGATATAATGAATAAAAATGGATTTTGCTCACTTTTCATTATATACAAATATGTTTTGTTTTACAAATTTGGCTTTAAACAACAAAAAACCTAACAGACATTTAAACACATTTATTTCCGAAAAAGATCAGAGAGATCAGAGAAAACGTTTCAAAAACCGCTATAAACATAAAAATACTTAAAAAAAAGTAATCTTGATGCAATTTTTTCCATATTAGTTACATAAATGGTTGACTGAAACTAAATAATAGATTTGTTTACAGTTGCTGATAAAACCACGCATATTTATTTAAAAAAATGTTTTGTTATTGATTTATTATTATAAAATATCATTTCAAACTGCAATTATGATGCTTCAGTTAAGTACAATTAACTATAGTTTTGATTAATTATAAATTCTTACGGCTTCAGCATTTTTGGTACTTTTAACATGAAAACAGCTATATTTATACTCATAATTGAAAAAATGTGCGTTTAGGTTGATAACAACAAGCATTTATTGTATGTTTTAGAGAAACTTTTGCTTGAATACACAGTTATCTTCATTTTTGAAGGTTAAATTAACAGGGGTCCACTTTTGGAAAAGTTTGGATTTTCGTTGTCGTACATTGGACCCCCCTTATTTTTGCTCGAAAATGGCAGTTCTTCGCTTTATTTTAGTAAAGATCCTTAAACTTACATTATTTAGACTTGCTGAAGTTAAATAATCAGTCAAAAAATGATTGGATGGTTAACTCAATCATAAAATATAAATGCAGTTTTGTTGTGAAAATGCTAGTGGCCATGGTCGATTTCAGATGTCGAACTCAAAACACTTATTTTGGTGAAAAGGACAATTCAATGTCAGTCAACATTGTTTTAAATGATGCTGAACATGCCAAATAAATGATTTGTAGACAACAACACGCTTGAAATTGTGATTTTATTGAATTTTTCATCAAAAACCCTTCAGAGGGTCCACTATAGGAAATGGGTCCACTAATGGATAACGTACCCTACCTTAATATGTTCACAATATAAATTAAATCCAAATTTCAGCAATTCCAATCAAACTGAAAATTAAGAATTAAACTTTGCACGTCTTACCTTCACTCTTTGCTGCAGCTTGATCGGCAGTGCCTTGAGACACAACTCCACCACGGGAGTGGCCAATTTGGGCAGATGAACAATGTGAATCTTTTTGATTCGCGCTCCCATAAATTGGTTTACTGCATCCATCATAATTTTCAGTTTTGGCAACGTAACCGCCCCAACGTGACCCAAAGTCGTGCCGAGGAGATCGATCACGGGCGTAACTCCAGTCACTTGGTAAACTTCTAGATTCCCGTACGTTTCCAGCGCAATCATATTTAAACTCACTACCTCCTCCGGCAGGAATGTTGCCGGATCGACGGATCCTAGTCGCATCAGAAAGACCAAACTGCCATCGCGCTTTGGTCCGAGTGGAACACACAGGCACTCCTTGATAATTGGATTGTCGAGATCTACGTTAAAAAACTCCCGTGACACTTGCAACGCCGTAAGGTACTTTTCGAGCGCTTCACAAGCGGCCTCCACGTTGAACTTCCGGTAACGGAGGAACCTCAGCAGGAAGATGGTATCCGTACGACATCGCTGGATTTGCGGGTGTTTTGCGATGAACTCACGCATCCGGGCTATCGCGGGTTCTCTTCGGAAACTCTCCTCATTGATTTCTATACGAGCCCGTTCCAGATACCTCGGTTCCAGCGTGGTTTGGTACTGGTCATACGTGGCAGGGATTTTCTCAACACTAAGAATCGGAGCCATCACACCCAACTGCACTTGATAAGTACTCAATTAGAACTAGCTGTACCGCAATTTCTGGTGGGCTCTTGAGCGGGATCATCGTGGAGATACCTGGATAGATTCACCTCTCCTTTTTTCCAGGGCAACATGTAAAAAGTCTGCAAGGTTGAATTTTTGAAGTAAAAGTTGCTTTAGTTTTACCTTAAAGAACGCCGATCAATCTTGGCAGTTTTACTGAAAAAGGCGATCGAATGTCGCCTTTGTTTATCAGTTATAGGCCCAAACTGTGGTGGTTGTTCCTTCAAGTCGCACTTAGGGTTTGATGTTTCAAAAAATTCATTTCATTCATTCAAAAAAATATTTTTTCGTATTGCATAAACGATACAGTTTTTTACATGATAATTCAAAACATTTGCCAAAACTTGCACATTTATGTGTGGCAAACCCATTCTGACAGAACAAAATATCAAATGAATTGACAAGGTTTTTGTTAAATATGAAACTCTAGTTTCGAGTATCTGAAAGAGCCATGGCATGAAGAACAGTGAGCGTAAAACCACGACGATATCTTACCTTCACTCTTTGCTGTAGCTTGGACGGCAGTGCTTTGACACACAAATCCACCACCGCTGTGGCAAACTTGGGCAGTTGAGCAACGTGAATCATTTTAATGCGTGCTCCCAAATAATGAGCAGTTGCATCCATCAACAATTTGATTTTAGGAAACGTCAACGCCGCGACGTGCGCCATCGCCGTTTTGGAATGATCAAACACGATCGTACCTCCGGTCACTTGTAGCACTTCATTATATCCGTACGTTTCTAGCGCAAGAAAATTCAGTGAAATCAACTGTTCCAGTTTGAACGACTCCGGATTGAAATGTCCGGTACGAATCAGAAACACCATGCTTCCGTCAGTGTTTGGGCCCAGTGGAACGCAGAGACACTCCTTGATCAACGGATCTTGGAGATCTACAGAAAAAAACTCCCGTGACACTTGCAACGCCGTAAGGTACTTCTCCAGCGCTTCACACGCGTCCATCACGTTGAACTTCCGGTATCGGAGGAACCTCAGCAGGAAGACGGCATCTGTGCGGTAACGTTGGATTCGTGGATGTTTCGCGATGAACTCGCGCATTTGGGCTATCGCGGATTCTCTACGGTAATCTTCCTCGTTGAGTTCTAAACGAGCCCGTTCCAAATACTTTGATTCCAACGTGCATTCGTACACGTCATACGTTACAGGCTTCTTGGCGATACTAGGAACCGGTTCCATGATGAACTACACGAGATGGAAGTGCAAATTGAACTGATACGATGGATCTTTCTCAAAATACGAAAAACCAATTGAACAAATAGTCCTTAGTACGATTGTTTGCTTATCTGTTGAATAAGAGATTTCAGCTGAATTCGATGAAACAACTTCATCAACTAGCAAACTTTGACGCATTATGAAACACGATGAATTAAATCTCCCAATATTCTCAAAGGTACATCTAAGAGAACTATATTTTCATGAATCGTCTGCGGACAGCCCTTTTTAAATGACGTCTGACGTTTAAAAATAAGAATTGTCGTAATCGTGCCACCTTGTTGCTCGTGCATTTTTGTGCAGCTCTCCCTTACCTTTTAAGGGGTTACATACATGTAAATCGGCAAAAATGTCAGAGGTTGATTGAGCACACATTTGCACTTTTTTTTTAAATCTGTTTTAAGGGCATTAAAATATACATTTTCATCTACTAACAAAACAAATTTGAAGCCTTTTGGTTGAACCGTTGCCGAGATATTGCTATTTGAAGTTAGCAGTTTCGAAAAACGGGTGCCACGATATCTCAACACTGCTCTGACCAAACCGGCTAAAAATTTTGGTGAAGACTCGTCACACTACTCCCGTGTGCATGACGAAGGCCGATTTTCAAAAAGTTTATTTAAAAAAAAGATAAAAATACTTTTATGTTTTTCATATAAAAAATCGTCAGTATTTGATTTTTGTATTTTTCAAAAAAGCAAAATTTCAAAATCGGGCTTCGTCATGCACACGGGATATGTCTTGAGAGTCTTCACCTCAAATTTCAGCCAATTTTGTTAATCCCATCTCGAGATATCGTGGCACCCGTTAATCAACTCGGTGTTTAGAGAAAAACGCTCACAAAATTTGACAGTCCGCTTTGCGCATGGCAAAATTTTGATCTTAAATCGAGTCTTACTCAGTTTAATCATGTAATATCTTCATAAAACTTTTAGGAGTGATTGAAAATCATATTTTTAGTTGATTCATTAAATTTTCTGCATTATGAAATTTTGTGATTTTCTACATGTATGTAGCCCCTTAAACTTCACGGAGCCCCAAAACTCAATTTGAATCCTGAGATATTCATCAAAAACCG